>NC_056736.1:320837307-320838922 GCF_019279795.1 Protopterus annectens
AGGAAAAGTAAGTATTTTTTTTTCTTAATGTCATTATATAATAGCAATAACAAACTCTGTGGTTGTGGTATATTGAAGATTTACCCATGGTTGGCTTTATTTAATCACTTGGGCTTTGCCCTCGTGATTAAATCACGCCAATCATGGGTAAATCTTCAATATACCACACCACGTTGTTGGTTATTGCTTAAGTATGCAATGCCCATTTTCATTCTAGGAGAAGGTGCATGTTTCCTTGAGTGTAGCTTGCTTTTACATTTCTTAATACAGGAGCAGGGTCAAGACAAAGCTCTCTTTGAACCTCATTCAGTCTGGTTAGAGAAGCAGATTTAAATGTGTGATTCCTGTTTGTCAGCCTTTTAGAAGGAATGCACACACACCACTGCAGTGCAACTCAAGTATGTACAGAAAGGGGCCAATCATTTGTCCATTTTTGAGCTATATTCTAACATCCACATAACTATGCAGGGAAAAAAGCATTTCTGACTACATGTGAGGAATGTGAAGGAGAAAACAGGCTGGATAGTGTTTCTGACCAGCTAGGAGGAAATTTAAGGTAAACTCTTGGAAAGCCTGACCAACTTTATACATTGTAGTAGTCTGCTAGTTGGCATAAGGGAAGCCATCTGGGAGAGTTCTAACCCCATTTTCTCATATAGTGATCTGTTAGCTGGGTGTATGCATTCAAAGTAGTCTGTATTTCTCCTGTCAGAACTCATTTCTCCAGCCTTATGAATTGAGGCAGATTGCACAGCTCTCTGCTCTCCCCCTGTACTAGTACGATAGTGTGGTTGTTCTAACAAGTAGCCTAAACATTTTTCTGCACCCTTAATACATACTGCTGCAAAGTGTCCCTGGAATCTGCAGCCATCACAGGTACTGGGTTCTATTCCACTATCCCATGGCTGCCATTTCTTAGTGCGGGCTGTTCTTACAACTGTTGCTAGTATACAATGGCTTTCAGGAAATACATATTTCTTGTCATTCTTAACTGCAAGTCATAGGGCCAGATTCAGGAAGCCTCCGTGTAAGAGTTATAACTCTTACACGGAGGCTGCAGTTAAACTGTGTGATGTCAGCATGTCATGCATATGCATGAGGTGCATGAGGCATGCTGAATCACACTAGTAACTCTTACACGGTCCGTGTAAGAGAGTAGGGGGCGTGTCTGTAGGCTAAGCCCTGCAAGCGGACACGCCCCGGAAGACTAGAATGGCTGAAAGTAAACAGCCACGAGAAAGGCCATGAAAATGTGAATAAACACACTACACAACACATGCCCCGATAGACCATCACTGTATAAAGTGAAGAGATGTAATAAAATTAAATTAAAACCTTTTATTTTTTTTTTAAACCCCGTAAATGTTTGCTACTGTGTGCGCTCGTGTGCGCGGGTGTGCTACTAGCGCAATCACAATTAGCAGTCAGTGGAAAAGGATATAAGAACTAAATATGCAAAGTAAGCCAAGAAATAATAGCTTAGCGGTAGAGTTGCCGGCCTAAGAGGAGGCAGGCAGGGTTCGAGCCCCTACAACAACCTTTTTTTTTTTTTTTGTAAATAAGCACTAAAAAGCCCCCTGACAGTATTGTACAAATGTAAATGTATTCCCTTTTG
>NC_056736.1:320839422-320851922 GCF_019279795.1 Protopterus annectens
TCTGTTAACCTTCCGAATTTTTGGCCTTCCTGAATCTGGCCCATAGTGTATAATTTGTAGGACAGTCTAGTAAAAATGTTGCTATTCTATATTTCATTTTTACATGTACAAAGATATAAATAACAGCTGTAATCCTTTGAAGGACAGAAAACTTGCCCTATAAGTGAAAGTGCAACTGCCATCCCCCTAAAGAGGGTATTTGAAGTCCTGAAAGATTTTTCTCTCCAGCAGCTGTTGTGAGTAAGGAAACACAATGTTATGGTGGCTTACCTACCTGTGATGCACTAGATTTTGCAGTGGTTAATTATCTCTCCAAAAACCACCAAACAAAAAAGAAATATATCAATAACAACCGGCAAAAGTCCAAAGGATTTGTGTAATAAACTTTAGCTCCTCGGTCAAACTGCCTTCAAGAAGTAACAAACATCTTAAAACATCCCCTTTTAAATACATACCAATAAATCAATAAAACAATAAAACAATTAACTAAATTAAATATTTCAATTAATTTCACGGTTTAAACCATTAGGTGCAAGAGTATTGCACTTCAATACAAAAACAGATTCTTTAAACAACAGTTATCTTTTAACATAGCAGCATCACCCAATTTAATAAATACTTTTTCCAAAACAGTTCCTTATAAATAATGTGAAGTCACTGTTGTGATGTTCCATAAAATGAACAGCAACAAGACTTTCTGTTTTTTGTCTCTTTATATCCCTGATATGCTCCTGCAACCAGGTTCTAAACATTATTTTACTTTCACCAATATAAACCAGGTTGCAGGGACATAGAAGAGCAGTTTCACAAGAAAATGTACCAGCAAGATCAAATCTTATATTATTAATCATTTTAAAATCATTTACTACAAATTTACATTCATTGCAATTCCTGCAGAGAACAGCTCCTAACAACTTAGGAGAGACAATAATATTTTCTTTAGGTGACACAAGTTTTGCCTCTGCCTATATGAAATAAATGGCTTATTATATAACATGTTCAATAACTTATTATTCATGAGAAATTTCCAATAATATTTCACTATTTCCCATATTTTTTTCACTTAAAACATTATAAGTCATTATAAAATAAACCTTCACCTGTTCACAAACATTATTTCTAATTATATTATGACTATTCCTATCTATATGTAAGTTCTCCCCCTCACTAGTCGTATATAAAGCAATAACATGCTGAGAGCAAAATACTCAGATGCATTCATTATGTCATAAGAGAGAATAGTACTGCAATATACAGAAAACAAAACAATTGCCAGCTGAGTTTGTCCTCATAGTTAAAATTGTCACCTTTCATGAAAAAATCTTCAATTTCCATACAGAACTGTATCTGTATGGAGATGCTAAATGCAGACTGACATAGAACATCTGTAAAATCTAACATGACCTTTCTGTTATCTTTATAGTTCTAGTCAGTTTGACAGGACGTTTCTATTCTAAACTTACCACCGGGAAATGCATCTATTTCAATCTCATCAGTCTGAATAAATATATCAAAAGTAACAGACACCTGAGCAACTGATCTCTTCATTATCTCTCCATCTCTGAAACTTTCATCCCATTTTCTGCTCCGTATGTGTCACTGGATTAGTTCATAGCAGTGAACTATATTTGCATTTCACTGGCTGTCTCTTTCCTAACTAAAGTGAACGGCATTTCCAAGCAACATGTATAATTACAGTGGCAACATAATCTCCATTCAGTAGTAAAAAAAATGTTTTTCCAACTGGAAAACATCTTCTACCAAAGCTATTTAAATGATGACTCCTCGTCCACTAAAGAGCTAAAGAAAGTAAGCAATCCTGCCCGTTGTAACACGTTGTTAAATACTCTGTAAAGGTAAGAGCGATGTCATACATGGGACCTTATTACTAACTCTAACAAATAAAAAAACTAAAGTATATCAGAGCTTATACAATTCTCACCAGTTCATGCTTCCATGCAAAACTGTACATTTGTAAAATGAACTGTAGCTCTTCAGTTGAAATGAAACAGTAATGTAAATTTGTTCTCCTATGGTTCACTTATTCTTGACTAAAGTAATTTAACCAGCAGACTAAAAACAAAAATCAAATATAAGTAAAGGAACATAAAAAAAATTAAGTAGAATAATCCCATATTATCCATCTGGGAGCATTTTTTCTAATGTGTAGAATCACACCACTCTTGTCCAAAACCTGGGCATGTACCCTGCAATGCTCTTGTTCTTCTCAGACGTTCTGGCAGCACCTCCTTCTCAGCTGGAGCTACTTGTACGACTTATTTTTATCTAGCATGGTCTACTTACTATTTCCTATCTTCTTCTGCCTCCTTGTTTTTGTGCTTGATTTTCCAAAATAATCTACCTGCTTAGACTTTTTTGATTCTTTCAATGTACATATCTGAATGAAGTGCATTTCATTTCCACCTTCTACAAGAGTGTGCATACCATTTCTTTCTAACATTTGTCCTTTCAATGTAGTTATTGTGCATATTCCATTAGCTTTCTTTCAGCAGTATCCATACTATTGTGTTTTTAAAAGACAGCAAATAAAGAAACCAGCTGGTCCAAATGGGGTTTCACCCTCCTGTTTAAAAGCATGTGCTGATCAATTAGCTCCTGTTTTTACTCAACTTTTTAATAAATCATTAGAGCTGTGTGAAGTTCCCTTATGTTGCAAACAAGCCACAATCATTCCAGTGCCTAAAACATTCACAATAACAGGACCAAATGACTACATGCCTGTTGCTTTGACATTGGTGGTCATGATGACTTTTGAGAGACTGGTGTTAGCTCACTTGAAGGATATTATACCTCCCTTGTTGGACCCCCTTCAGTTTGCTTATCGAGAGAATTGGCCAGTGGATGATGCATTTAATATGGGCCTGCACTATATCTTGCAACAGCTTGACAACCCAGGGACATATGCAAGGATTCGGTTTGTGGACTTCAGCTCTGCATTTAATACAATAATTCCAGGACTTCTTCACTTGAAACTCTCCCAGCTTTCTGCTCCTGTTTCCACCTGTCAATGGATCACCAATTTTCTAACCAATAGGAAACAGCAGGTGAAACTGAGGAAATTTATATCAAGCTACTGCACAATCTGTACAGGTGCCCCCAGGGATGTGTGCTCTCCCCACTGCTATTCTCCCACGACACTAATGACTGCACCTCTAATGACCCCTCTGTCAAGCTTATTAAATATGCAGACAATACAACTATCATCGGGCTCATCAGGAATGGTGATGAGTCTGCATACAGATGGAAGCTTGAGAAGATCTCTCTTTGGTGTAGTCAGAATAATCTGGAACTGAACACTCTTAAAACTGCAGCGATGACAGTGGACTACAGTATTATCCCCCTCTTTATATTTAATACTGCTTTGTCAGTTGTGGAATCCTTCAAGTTTTGGGGATCTCTAATCTCCCGGGACTTGAAGTGGGAGACCAATGTAGGGTCCATCATAAAAAAAGACACAACAGCAAATGTACTTTCTGCAACAGCTGGAAGTTCAACATCCTACAGGAACTGTTGATTCAGTTCTATTCAACAGTCATTGAGTCTGTTCTCAGCTCACCCATAAGTGTGGTTTGGATCTCTGTATAATCATGACAAAAATAGGTTACATTGAATATTCAGATCTGCCGAAAATATCACTGGTGCTAGTTTGCCCTCCTTACAGGACCTGTACTATTCCAGAGTCATGAAAAGGGCAGGGAAAATCATCATCGACCTTTCACATCCAGACCACCTTCTTTTTGAACTATTACCATCAGCCAGGCATTATAGATTAATACACACCAAAACAAGCAGATATAAGAACAGTTTTTTTTCACAGGCCATCAAGCTCATAAATTGTTAACTCACCTTATTAAGCTGATGTATTGTTTTTTCCAAGCTTCCAAGGATTCGGCAGTATTGTTTGCATATTGTTAAAACTTGTTTCTTTCAGAGTTTATTTCAGTAGTTATTGCACTGAGTTCACTTTGCACCTTGTATGTATATATATATATATATATATATATATATATATATATATATATATATATATATGTATATTTACTCTTTTGTCTTGTTCTTAACAGTTGCATGTATGTCGTGTGTCTTGTTCTTAATTGTTGTATGTATGTGGTTTATGTAATTCATACTTGGAGAGTCACTGAAACCAGAGTCAAATTCCTTGCATGTGTGCATATTTGGCCAATAAATGTGATTTTGATTCTGATTCTGTTCCTCCTGTAGACATCAATGCTGTGGACTGTCTCCACAGCTCTGCTCACTGCTCATTGCTAATGAGGCATTCAGAGAGAGCGGCCTATGCTAATTAGCCATGGCTTTTCCCTGGAAATGCCTGTGTAAATTACAATGGCCAGACACATTAATGAACATGGGTGAAAAAGCTGTAGTTCCCCCATTGTAGCCAATAAGGAACCCCCATAAAAGGTAGTTACAGACAGTGGTGTGGGGTATGAGTGTGTATGTGTGTGGTAACATGAGCATGTGTGTGTGTGTGTGTGTGTGTGTGTGTGTGTGTGTGTGTGTGTGTGTGTGTGTGTGTGTGTGTCCCTCTGTTGTCACGAGGATGGTGATAGTAAGGGTAAGTGTGTGTGTGTGTGTGTGTGTGTGTGTGTGTGTGTGTGTGTGTGTGTGTGTGTGTGTGTGTGTATGTACAGATTCACTTTGAATCATCAAATGTTCAGAACATCGAAGTTCTGATCATCGAGACTAGAACATCAATGTTCAGAACATCAAAGGTTCAAAATGAACCACACAAACACCAAAAAACTTACAAAAAATGCGCCCCCCACACCCCCCTACTTTAATATTCCAACTCCGAGATCACACTACAGTGGGGTAAGGGAAAGGGAAAGGGAAAGACAGCATCCATGGGACCTGACAACATCCCAGGCTGCATTCTACATGAACTACAGAATGAACTGGCACCCCACCTAAGCACCATGTTCAGTCATAGCCTCACCTCAGGCTTTGTGTCCACTGAATGGTGCACAATGATGGTTATCCCACTCCACAAAGAGGGAGCCACCATGGACCTGGGAACTACTGCTCCATTAGCATAACGAGCCTGGTCTGCAAGGCCATGGAATGTATCATCATGGAACCTATAAACAAAGACATTGGTTCATAGGTTCATAGGTAGGTACTAGGCTATCAGCCCAAGTGCCTAAGTAAGCCTAGCCAACAAGGTTCCCTGGCTTATATCACTGAAGAAAGTTAATTTCCTGTGCCTCTGTCGAGCAGAACCACAGAAGTGATCCCTGGGGTGTAGTCCTATTTCCCATCCACTCATCAAGATTTTTCTTGGAGTGCTAATGTGGAACTTTGCTTGACATAGATGGGTAGCTTGTTCCAGAGTATAGGAAGACTCTGGGATAGGAATCTATCCCTCCACCATGTCCTGTTTATTGTGGTGACAAGGTTTAGGTCCCTAGAGCATGTAGCTTGAAGGGATTGGGATTTCTTTAGGTGTAGCATGTCCAACAGCTCTGGGTTTAACATAGCTTTATATGTTAAGCAGAGATCTCCTCAGAGTAGGTGATATGCTACAGAGTAAAGCTGGAGTTTTTTGAGACAGTCAGTGTAGGGCATCTGTTTGAGGCCAGTAATCCTCTTTCTGAGATACTTCTGTGACCTTTCCAGCTGGTGAAGATGTCTTGTGAGGTACATTCCAAAAGGGGTTGTACTCTATAATGGGTCTAATGAGTGCCAAGAAGAGGGGTACAATGACCTCTTTTTTCCTGGATGAGAACCCTTTTGTGATGAGGTGTGCCACATAGAAGGATTTCCTAACTACTATCGTGGTGTGATTATCAAGGGAGACTCATGTCAACCTGGGTCCCAAGGTCTCTTATCACACATTCGGGCATTAAGAAGACTGCCGTTTATGTGGTAGTTCATGGGTACAGAGTTTTCACCAAAAGGGATGACAATGCACTTTTTGGCATTGAGCTTGAGACCATGCCTCTGACACCAGGCATCTGTCTCAGTGAGGCCCTTCTGTAGGATGTCCACATCATTTGTGGACTTGACTATGGCTCCACATTTGCAGTCATCTGCAAACTTCATTAGCCAGAGGCCTTCTGTGTTAGCCTGTACTTCAGAGAAGTAGGTACCAAACAGGAGAGGTCCCAGGACTGAACCCTGTGGTACTCCACTTGTCACTGGTTTGAAGTCAGATTTGGAGTCTGCAACTTTTACAGTGTGGGTTCTGTCAGTGAACCAGTTGGCAACCCATCTTTGATGTAGGGATTTATACCAAGTTTAATAAATATAGCTTTCATTCCAGAATGGTGGATGGTGTCAAAAGCCTTGGCGAGGTCAAGATAGGCTGTGTGAACCACCTTACCCTCGTCTATGGCTTTGGTGACTGCCTCAAAGAAGTCGATCAGGTTCAGAAGGCATAATCTGCCTTTCACAAACCCGAACTGGGTGGGGTCCAGAGTGTGGAGGTTACCAATGTCTTTGTTTATGAGTTCCATAATGATACGTTCCATGGCCTTGCAGACCGGGCTCATCAGGCTAATAGGGTGATAGTTCCCAGGATCAGTATTGGCTCCCCCTTTGTGGAGTGGGATAACTGTTGCTGTGCACCATTCAGTGGGCACAAAGCCTGACGTGAGACTATGATTGAACATGGTGCTTAGGTGGGGAGCCAGTTCATTCTGAAGTTTGTGTAAAACGCAGCCTGGGATGTTGTCCTGTCCCATGGATGCTGTGTTTTTGGTTTTAGAGAGTGCAACTTTTACCTGCATAGATATGATTACAGGGACTCTGCATTCTTCCAGTAGAGATATGGGCCCTTTAGGGGATGAGAGAGGTGTAAAGTTAGCACTGAACCTATCTGCCAGGATGTTGGCAATATCAGTTGGTTCTTTAATTTTCATGCTTTTGTGCTGTAACTCAGAGCAGATCTGGGTGTTGCCATTGAGATTCTTGACATAGCTATAGAATGCTTTGTGGTTGCCCTTAGAATCAGTGGTGATTTTGTTTTCATAGCTAGCTTTGGAGGATCTTATAAGGGATCTCAGCTTCTTACTGAGGCTGACCAGGGATCTCCTCCACTCATGGGATTTTACTCTCTTTTGCAACAGTTTCTTCCTTCTGTTGTAGGGTTTGTTTATGGCAGGGGACCACGAGATTGACTTCCTTTTATGGTGGAATTGTGTCTTGGTTCTGTTTGGGATAGCATGATCCATGCACTCATGTAAGTGCTTATAGAGTGCATTTGTGTAGGATTTAGCAGTCGTAACTGCATTGTCCATCTGCATGGGTGTCATGATGTTCGCCACTTCTGTCTTAAGAAGCATGAAGTTGGCTTTGGAGAAATTTTTTACTGCGGTTTCCTTAATGGCGGGTGGGGCGGGATGCAGATATCTAGGGCGATTAGCTTATGGTCAGTTCTGACCAACGAGGAGTTGACTTCAGGTGTGGAACACCGGTCACTCATGTTGGTAATGACTAGGTCTAGGATATTGTTGCCCCTGGTGGGGTGTGGATAAGTTGATCCAGGGCAGTGGAATTTATGAATTCCAGAAAGTGTTGAGCAAAGGAGTTGGTAAATGAGTAGTTTTCACAGTTAATGGTGGGGTAGTTGAAATCGCCCATTATTAGGGTGTTTGGTTGAACCCTAATATTTTCCAGTAGAAAAGAGGAGTGGGAATCCTGGGGCATGGTGTGGGATCTATAGCAAGCTACAATTTGGATTGCAGTTTTGCCCAGAGTTAGTTGCACTTGGATAACTTCAGATGCATTATGCTGCACAACTAGCCTGGAGGTGTGGATATCCTTAATGAATATGGACACACCTCCACCTTTGATGTTCTGGTCCAGGTTAGATGGCCGAAAAGTGTGGTATGAAGTATAGCCTGGTAATGCAGGGGTGCTCTCTAGAGCCTTGAAGCAGGTCTCAGTCACTCACAGATATCAATGTTCTCCATTTTAAGGAGTGCCTCGAGTGAGTGCATTTTGAGATTTAGACTTCTAGCATTGAGTAGCATTACCCTCAGTTTTTGCTTGCATGCTTCTATTATGGTGGTGAATTTGTCATTTGAACCTTGCCTAAAAAAGGCACTATAGGGGCAGCAAGACCCTTAGCCAGTATCTGGAATTTCAGAGGTGACAGGTGCAGGCCATCTCTGGCAAAGCATCGCGGTCTGTCGACCATGTCGTCCCAGGCAGACAGATACTGGATCCACTTAGAATGACACCAGAAGCTTAGCCAATTGTTGAAGTCAATCATTTTGCCCTTGTACTGCAGTATCATTCTGGGTGATGGCAGGATGCTACTCAGGGCTAGGTCATACCTGCCTGGGCTACAAGATCGGAGAGCTCTTCCATGTCTCTTTTCATGTAGTTCAGGGAGGTACATCTCAGGTCGTTCACACCAACATGGACAATGATAGAGTCATATTTGTACTTGTTGTGGAGTGACCTGAGTGCGTGAGTTATGTGGTGAATCCTGGCACCCGACAGGTAGCTGACAGTAGCCTTCTCCTTGCCTAGCCTGGTGAGTGGGACATCAGTGTACCTGACTATAGAGTCACCTATGACTAGTGTGTTGGGTATGTTGTTTTGCCTTATGGGCTGTGGTTTATTGGCACACTGAGTCTGTGGGCTATGTGTCATTTGGGTTGTGTTGGGGGGTGGAGGTTTCTTGTGTTTCTGCTTTGGAGGTCTTTGTTGCTTGAGCAGATTATTATTGAGAACCTCCGTGAATGTTTTTGTGTTTCTATGTGTGGATTTTGGTGGTGTAGGTTTAGTGGGACTATGTGATGAGTGTGGTGTGGTGCAAGTGTTTACCTTCTCCTCTTGACTGTCAAGTTCAGTCTTGGTTGGAGGATGGCAATGGAACGTACCATCATGGAACTCATAAACAAAGACATTGGTAACCTCCAAACTCTGGATCCCACCCAGTTCAGGTTTGTGAAAGGCAGATCATGCCTCCTGAACCTGATCGACTTCTTTGAGGCAGTCACCAAAGCCGTAGATGAGGGTAAAGTGGTTCACACAGCCTATCTTGACCTCGTCAAGGCTTTCGACACCATTCCCCCATTCTGGAATTATAGCTAAACTCAATAAACTAGGCATAAATCCCTACGTTACAAGATGGGTTGCCAACTGGCTCACTGACAGAACCCACACTGTAAAAGTTGCAGACTCCAAATCTGACCTCAAACCAGTGACAAGTGGAGTACCACAGGGTTCCGTTCTGGGACCGCTCCTGTTTGGTATCTACTTCTCTAAAGTACAGGCTAACACAGAAGGCCTCTGGCTAATGAAGTTCACAGATGACTGCAAACTAGGAGCCATAGTCAAGTCCCCAAATGATGTGAACATCCTACAGAAGGGCCCCTCTGAGACAGATGCCAGGTGTCAGAGCTATGGCCTCAAGCTCAATGCCAAAAAGTGCAGTGTCATCCCCTTTGGTAAAAACTCTGTACCCATGAACTACCACATAGGCAGCAATCTACTTAACACCGAATGCGTGATAAGAGACCTTGGGACCCAGGTGGACAGTAGTCTCTCCTTTGATAGTCACATTGCCACAGTAGTCAGGAAGTCCTTCTACATGGCACACCTCATCATAAAAGGGTTCTCGTCCAGGAAAAAAGAGGTCATCGTTACCCTCTACTCATCACTCATTAGACCCATTATAGAGTACAACGCCCCTTTTGGAATGTACCTCACAAGACATCTGCAGCAGCTGGAAAGGCCACAGAAGTACCTCACAAAAGGATTACTGGACTCAAACAAATGCCCTACACTGACCACCTCAAAAAACTCCAGCTTTACTCCATAGCACATTGCCTACTCAGAGGTGATCTCTGCCTAACATATAAAGCTATGTCAAACCCAGAGCTGTTGGACATGCTACACCTAAAGAAATCCCAATCCCTCCGAGCTACACACTCTAGGGACCTAAACCTTGTCACCATAATAAACAGGACATGCTGGAGGGATAGATTCCTAGCCCAGAGACTTCCCATACTCTGGAACAGGCTACCCATCTATGTCAAGCAAAGTTCTTCATTAGCACTCTTCAAGAAAAATCTTGATGAGTGGATGGGAAATAGGAAATACACCCTGGGGATCACTTCTGTGTCTCTGCTCGTCAGTGGCACAGGAAAATAACTTTCTTGGGTGGCATAAGCCAGGGAACCTTGTTGGCTAGGCTTGCATAGGCCCTTGGGCCGATAGCCTAGTACCTACCTATGAACCTATGAGCTTTACCTCCAGTTTGGCTAGATAAGTGCATCTCTCACAGGTTGTGGTGTTGGGTGGTAGGAAGAGAGGGTTGCCTGTGTACATGAGGCAATTTCTACATGGCCCCAGGATGCCCAGATTCATCAGATAGACAGGAGAAAATACTGGGAGCTGACCCTTGGACATGCCTGAATAAAAAACTACTTTCCTCTAGACAATTGAGGAAAGTGAGTATAAGAGCTATTTTTCCTCTAAGCAAGTGAGGAAAGTAAGTACAAAAACTGTTTTCCTCTAGGTAAAGAGGAAGGTTGAATGATGTAGTAATTTGTAGCTTATTTAGTGCTAACAACAAGTTCTGAACAAGTGCTGAGCACGAATAAGCAAATTCAAGTGCTAAAACTAAGAATCTGTACCTGGATCTTGTGGTAGATAGGCTACTTAGTGCTTACCACTCCCACTGATAAGCTAGAATGCTTCCCTCGAACACAGAAAGGCTTGGGGGGGCTCAGAAGCTTACAAACAGTCTTGGATACAGCAAATCTGTATCTGGACTAGACTAGTTACAGGAAAGGCAGAAAATAAGGTTAGAATTTTTTTGTTTGTTTTATTTTGTAAAGTGGAAAGGGAGAAAGGAGAAACAGAAGATAAATTAAAATTAAGGACCTAAGTGGCTTGCTCTTCACAAATGTTCTCTCTGTATTAGGTAAAATGAGCTAGTGACACTAGACTGGAATAGAGCTGGAATAGAGCTGAACACATGGTACTGGTAGGAGTGTCTGAAGTCAAAATATGATCTCACTGTACTCGGTTGAGTGAGCAAATGAAATAGACCCAGGAGGAGTGTTCAAACACAAATTTACAGGAAGGGCGGGCAATTCCAAAGCCACCAAGATTAATACCAGAACAAGAACAGGGAGGGAGGGCAGGAAATGAACTGCAGAGAGAGAGAGAGAGAGAGAGAGAGAGAGAGAGACTATAGTATTCTATGAAACAATTAAATAGAAAAACAAATAACTACAGAGAGACACAGACCACAATATTCAATGAAACAATTAAATAGAAAAATAAAATGCAGTACAATCTTTAACACTGCAGGCTTGTACTTAACTAAGCTAGTAATGCAGTTGATTGTAGGTATGTAGCAGAAGCCAAACAACTCAGACACTCTGCAGTAATAAATTCAAAGATATGTGACTAACACTTATAAATACAGAGAAACCCTCTAGGCTAAGAGTTTAACACTGAATATCAATAAAGTGAAACACAATACCCCCACTTACTGCAGAGAGAGACAGTCAGACAGTGACCACAGTATTCCATGAAACAATTAAATAGAAAAATAAATAACTACAGAGAGACACAGACCACAATATTCAATGAAACAATTAAAGAGACAGAAAAATAAAATGCAGTACAATCTTTAACACTGCAAGTTTGCACTTAACTCAGCTAGTAATGCAGTTGACCTAAGGTATGTAGCAGAAGCCAAACAACTCAGATATTGAGCAGTAATGTCCAAACTCTGGACCCCACCCAGTTCGGGTTTTTAAAAGGCATATCATGTCTCCTAAACCTGATAGACTTTTTTAAAGTAGTCACCAAAGCTGTAGACGAGGGTAAGGTGGTTCACACAGCCTATCTAGATCTCTCCAAGGCTTTTGACACCATCCCCTACTCTGGAATTATAGATAAACTCACTAAACTAGGTGCAGTAACAGAAACCTGGTTCAAGGCTCCTGAGAGCACCCCAGCACTACCAGGTTATAACTCATACCATGCGTTTCGGCCCCAAAACTCGGACCGAAGCACGAAAGGAGGGGGAGTATCTATATTCATCAAAGATACCTACACCTCCAGGTTAGTGGCACTGCACGAAGCATCGGAAACCATCCATGTGCAACTAACAGCGGGCAAAACTGCCTTTCAGTTTGTAGCCTGCTACAGAACACCCTCCCTATTACAGGAACCCCACTTGGCATTCCTGAGAACACTGGAGAATATGAAAGTCTCTCCAAACACTATGTTATTGGGTGACTTCAACTACCCAAGCATTGACTGGGAAAACTACTCAAGCCCAAACACCCTCACCCAACGGTTCCTTGAATTTATAAACTCTAACGCAATGGAACAACTGGTCACCACTCCCACAAGAGGGAACAACATATTGGACCTGGTCATCACCAACATGGGGACTCTATGTTCCACACCAGAGGTAAACCCCTCATTGGTAAGATCAGACCATAAACAAATTTCCCTGGACATCCATATCCCGTCCCCAC
>NC_056736.1:321156922-321246922 GCF_019279795.1 Protopterus annectens
CCCTTGGGTGGATGACTTCCCAAAATTATTTGGATGTTTGCCATTTTGTAAAGTCCAGACTATACATACTAGAAATTTACACAACAATATGCTGCCAAGGTCTAGTACTCTACAAGGTGTAGTACTGCAGCTATGACCCTACCAATGTTGCATGGTTCTTCATGTCCCACTTGTCATACTTCTGCCTAATTACTCCAGTACGTCACTCACCATTTCTGCGGCTTTCCTAGCATTGTGCATGGCATGCAATCCAGTGAGACCACCTCATATTATTTTGTTCGTGTTCCTGTTGCCCACATCAAATAAATAAATGTTTTGTGTTTTCTGATTCCCGTCTAATGTTTTACATTTATTTGCACTGAATTTATGATGTCATGTTTTAAAACCATTTTTCACAACTTTCTTTCTCTGCCACATGTTCAGCATTAACCAGCTTACATCAACTGCTATAAACAGAAAAGGGCTTATCCACAGCAATGACTCTGGTGCACCCCAATAGTCATCATCATTTCATGGGAGTGAATGTTTGTAACCCATTACCATCCTAATGTCTAACCTATATAGAGCAATCTAAAACTCATTTTAAACTTTTTTTTTTGCTAAACCTTTTACAAGACACAGCACTGTGTTCAATGCCCGCTGATCATGAAGACTCATTACATGACAAATACACTGCAAATGAAATGTGTCCATAGGCATTCTTGTTGCTAACAGACCCTTCACTTGGCTACTTCATCTGATACAGATTTAGGCTATCATTTCCCTTGATTCATGAACAAGTCAGCTTTTTCAGATGATGTCTACTATTTATGTTAAACTGAAGAAGAAAAATACCAGGGAGCAGCTTCATGGTGGTTAACATGTAAACTTTAATGTAGAAGATACGACATGCCAAAATATTGTACCCTGCCATTTTTCACAGACATGAAGAAGTGGTATGATGTCTTGTTTGAGTGGGAAAGGCGGCTCTACAGTCCCAATTTTCAGGCTGTATCAAAAATGAACCAAGTCACTATTACAAATGTCTTAAAGTTTCTTCACTCTCCCAAAATGGCATTCTGATAATCAGATGTATGACAGTCATGCTTCTTTACTTTAGGCACATTTCTGGGGTAGAGGGAGATTATGAAATCTACATACATGTATTGAGCAGTCCTCTCCAGAATGTCAATGTGAACAATTATCACTCTGTTATCTGGCATCAATTGTGATATTGTCCAGTTTTGCCCAGCCATTACAGTCTCCTACATAGATTTTTGACAATGTGAGAACAGCATGCCAAAATGTTTTATAGTTAAATGTAGTTTACTATCGTATGGTTGAAGTGGGTTCAGTCAAACCCACTTCAGTTGAAGTCTGGAGGTTGAATGGCGAAAATGTTGAACTCGACATTGTCGAAGTACGAATCTCACCCCTATCTCGACCCATGTTAAAGCCCGTTACGAGGGTGAAGTCAAGTCATATTTCGACAATGTCATGATTCGACATTGCCGCTTTTGCCGATGTGGGTCGATGATCCCATCATTCGATGGGGTCCAGTTCGACCTTACTATAGTAAACCGTTAAATGTAACTACACTTTATTATTTTGCCCCCCCCCCCAAATGCACTGAATGCATAGTACTCAAGATGCAGTGAAATGACTACAAAATGAATCATGCACTACTAAATATTCAATTAAGCATTCTGACTGATGAAACTTACCCAGTAGCGTATCCCTAACAGAGTAGTAATGAAGCCACACAAAAAAGTTGTAGTAAGACACATCTGCAACTTGAGGCTCAGTTCCATTCGGTCCCAGCAAACTAAGCCAGTGCTGCTTTGCTATGACATAATCTGGATGGATAGTTGTTTTGGCACGATCAAGTGCATCCAAGAATTGCTCCAGTTCTTGTGGAGTCAAGGAATGGATATCTTTCCGAACAACTGATGTTTTCTTTTGGTCACAGTTAGACCCCATCCACCCAAATTTGCAGTCCCCACAATTGAAGCCGGCAAAGTTTCCTGAAAGGCAAAAAAAAAGTTTAGCCTTTTACAACCAAAAAGGTGCAAAGCAATTATACTTTTAAATTATCAAAAAACAAACAAAAGTATAATTTTGCTTTCAGCACTATTAATCACAGTCCTACCCAATAGCCAAACGTAAACTATGATCAAAGGAGGCATTTAAATCTGTTCAGTTAGATGGCTATATGTGACATGCATAACAGTTTATGAAAAATGTTGAATTGTAAAACATTCTGGATTCAACAGCTTTGCATCAAAGTACATGATATAGCAAGCATAACTCTTTGAAAGAATCAAGGGCCAAATATAATACAAAAGAGAAATAAAAATGATTCAAACCCAAATGCTGTCAAAATAAGTACATCCGCAGAATATTGGAAGTGGTCTATAATGTAGAAAATACTACTTAATATATTGGAAAAATGTACACTAAGTAAAGAAATGTTTAAATCAGATACAGAGCTTGCAGTCTCACTGGTTGACAGACTTTTAATTACAGAGTGACAAAACTGTCATGGCCCAAACTACTAAGGAATCCCTTATCTGCAATATATGTGCGCATATACACACAGTTGCAGGAGATAATTGCAATGGTTTTTGAGTAGCTTAAAAATTTAATATTGTGGTGCATTTTACCACAATATATTATACTGTGTAAGTGAGGAGCTGGTATATATAAGGTGGGGGTGGGTGCAGGGGGGCATGACCCACTGCAAAAAAAGTTTTCTGGAGGGCCATTGTATGTTTTTCAGTTCACTGTTTTTGATATTAAATTTTCAATAAGCAGTGAGCCAAAAAATGTTCTTTGAGTTATAGCTAATCCCACACAAACTCTCACACACATACACACACACACACACACACACACACACACACACACACACACACACACACACACACACACACACACACACACACGCACACACACACACACACACACACACACACACACACACACACACACACACACACAAATGCATCATAAATTTTCAATAAGCAGTGAGCCAAAAAATGTTCTTTGAGTTATAGCTAAGCCCACACAAACTCTCTCTCACACACACACACACACACACACACACACACACACACACACACACACACACACTCCTACATACACATACACACATATAAATGCATTCATACACCACATAGACACACACATACACACACACTCACGCACGCATACATATTACAATATATACATATATGTACTATACATATATATATATATATATATATATATATATATATATATATATACCCATATGTTCATAGGTTCATAGGATGATACTAGGCTATTGGCCCAGAGGCCCTTATAAGCCTAGCCAAGAATTTCACCCATGTTCCCACAAAGACAGCACCTGTTTCCCCTGTCCAGCAAGGACACAGGTGGGATCCCAGGGGTATATTTTCTGTTTCCCATCTAGTTGTCCAAATTCCTCTTAAAGAGGGCTAGAGAGGTACTCTGCTTGATATGGACAGGGAGTCTATTCCACAGATGGGAAGTCTTTGGGACACAAATCTATCTTGCCAACAAGTTCTATTAATGTCACAGACCAGCTTGAGGCCTTGAGTGTGGATTGCGTGAGTGGAGTTTGATTTACGGATATGCAGCAACTCCATCAAGGCTGTGTCTGAGATGGCCTTGTGTGCCAGACACAGGTCACCTCTGAGCAGTCTGTATGAGACTGAGTAGAGGGACAGGGTTTTTAGGCTGTCTGTATAACATAGCTTTTTGAGACCCTGGATGTTCCTGATAAGGAACTTCTGTGGTCCCTCCAGCTGCTGCATGTGCTTGGCAAGCTACATGCCAAAGGGGGCATTGTACTCGATAATGGGTTTGATAAGTGAGGAGTACCAGGATGTTATGACCTCCTTGTTCCTGGATGCAATACCCTTACTTATGAGGTGGGCCATGTAGAAAGCCTTCCATACAACGGAGGCAATGTGGTAGTCAAATGTCAGGTTGCTATCAACCTGGGTGCCGAAGTCCCTCATGACAGATTACGTGCTTAGTGCATGTTATTAATGTGATAATTAGTGGGATGCCATTTTCCTCAAAGGGGATAATGATGCATTTCTTGGCATTCGGTTTGAGGCCATGTTTCTGGCACCAGTCATTAGTTTGGGTAAGACCCTCTTGGAGGATGTTCACATCACTAGGGGAATTTAAGACAACACCCAACTTGCAGTAATCTCAAACTTCATAAGCCACAGACCACTGGTTTTGGTTTGCACCTCAGAAAAATATATCCCAAACAGCAAAGTCCCCAAGACCAATCCTTGGGGTACACAGCTCATTATGGATCAATGACTAGAGGTGGCTTCTCCTATTTTGACTGAGTGGGTTCTATCCGTGAGCCAGTTAGCTACCTATCTGGTAACATACAGGTTGATGCCTAGCTGGGAGAGTTTATCTATTATGCCTGAGTGGGGAATAGTGTTGAAGGTCAAGGTAGGCAGCCTGCACCATCTTTCCCTCATCCATGGCTTTGGAGACTGTTTCAAAGAAGTCGACCGAGTTTAACAGGCATGATCTCCCTTTGACAAAACCAAACTGTGTGGGGTCAAGCATTAGGAGGTTGCTAATGCCCTTGTTTATAAGGTCCATGATAATGCGTTCCATGGCCTTGCAGATCAGGCTAGTTATGCTGATGGACCTATAATTACCTGGGTCACTGGACACTCCACCTTTGTGTAGAGGGATGACAGTGGCTGTCCTCCATTCAGCTGGGATGAAGCCAGTGCTCAGGCTTTGGTTGAATAGGGTGCCTAATGGAGCTGAGAGCTCATGCCAAAGTTCATGTAGAATACAGCCAGGGATGTTGTCGGATCCCATGGAGACTGCACTTTTTGTCTTTGAGAGGACATTAAAGACCTGCTCTCTGGTGATGAGGGGAAGGGGGCAGGTGCTGGGGATGTCCTGGTTTACTGAACCTGTTTGCCAGCAGGTTGGCTATATCTACAGCATTTGTGTATGTGGTGTTAATGACCACCAGTTCAGAGCAGATGTGGGTGTTACTTTGAAATTGCGGACATATGTGAAGAAGGCCTTGTGATTGTCCTTAGTGGATGTGGCTAATTTGGACTTGAAGTTAGCCTTACAGGATTTCATCAGTGACCTTATTTGCTTGTTCAGACAAAGGAGAGATTGCTTCCAACTTGGCACCTGCTCCTTCTTGGTCCTGGACAGCAATTTTTTTCCTTTTTATTATAGAGTTTGTTTATTGCTGCTGTCCACCAGAAAGATTTACTCTTCCTTGAGGAAGATGATTTGGTTCTGTCAGGTATTGCTGAGTCCATACAGCTATGTAGGTGCTTATATAGTCTTTTAGTGTAGGCTTAGACATTAGTGTTAGTTCCAGCTGAAGGGATGCTGGCTGTGAAGCTGCTTATACCTGCTCTCAGTAGATTGTAGTCAGCTTTAGAAAAGTTTTTTTGTTTGACCCTGACAAGGGAAGGGGGGGGGGGGATCAGGGAACGTGGTGACTTTGAAAGTGATAGCTTTATGGTCTGATCTTACCAAGGAGGATGACACTGTATGGGTGCTACAGTGGCGACTCATGTTGGTTAGGACCAGGTCCAGGATATTCTCACCCTTCGTAGGGGTGTTAACCAGCTGATCCAATGCATTGGCACTGATGAAGTCTAGGAACCTCTGGGTGTTCATGTTTGGGCTAGAATAAATCTTCCATGCTATAGCTGGGTAGTTAAAGTCACCCAGGATCAAGGTAGAGGGTTGAATCTTCATGGATTCAAGTAAGTCCAGATAGGTGGAGTGGGCGTCCTGAGTCATGGTTGGGAGTCTGTAGCTAACTATGATTTGAGTAGGTGTTTTGTCAACAGGTAACTGCACTTGGAGTGTCCCCTGTGCATCATAGAGTTTGACCAGCCTGGAGGTGTGTATGCCTTTGATAAATATTGAAACTCCACTTGTAGCCCTCCGTTTGGGGTCTGAAAGTATGGTAGGATGAGTAATCTTGTAAGGCTGGGTTGCCCTCCACAGATTTGAGCCAGGTTTCAGTGACTGAATAAATTTCAGCATCCTCCAGGGCAAGGAATGCTTGCAATGAGTGCAGTTTCATCCTAAGACCCCTAGCATTTAGCAGCATGACCTTTAAATTTCATATAGAAGAATTTTTCATGTTGGTAATTTTGTGCTCATGACTTTGCCTAAATAAAGCACTATGGGGGAGGCAAGAGCCTTTGCCAAGCCAGAAGCCTGAAGCCCAGGGCGACAGATGAAGACCACCTCTGGCAAAGCATCATGGTCTGTTAGTCATGTCCTCCCAGGCAGTCAGGTACTGGATCCCCTTGCAATGACACCAGATAATAGCCAATTGTTAAAGTCAATAATTTTCTGTTTGTATTGAGACATCATTCTGGGTGATGGTAGGATGCTGCTTAAGCCCAGGGACATACCTGCATGGGACACATATTCAGGAAGCTCAATCATGTCTCTTTTCATATAGTCCAGAGAGGTATGTCTCAAGTCATTCACACCAACATGGACTATGACAGAGTTATAACAGCACCTGTTGTTAAAAGACTTCAGTGCGTGTGGGATATGGTGGATTTTAGCACCTGATAAGCAACTTACAGTGACTTTCTCCTTGTCTAGCCTGATGAGGGACATATCTGTTTGTCTCATGATAGAGTCACCTATGACTAGTATGTTGGGTTTGTGGCTGGGCCTAAGAGGCTGTGAGACACACTGGAGTGCAATATGTGTGATGCTTGGTGCTATGCTTTGTGATGTTAGTGTGTGTTTTTGCTTCAGACGTCTCTTTTGTTTAGGTATGTTTTTGTTGAGAATCTCTACATATGTAGGAGTGTGTTGTACAGGTATAGGTGGTGTTCATAGTGTTTTTGCAGACAACCTTCTCAGAGCCAGATGTACTGGCTTGTGACTGAGACAGCAAGGATTCTAGGTTCTTAATGTAATTGCATCTCTCACATATTGTGTTCCTGGGTGGTAGTAGTAGAGGGTTGTCAGTGTACATAAGGCAGTTGCTACACTGTCTCAGGATGCCCATATCAACCAGACTAGCAGGAGAAACCATAGGAAATTGTCCATCCATGGTTGTCAGAATCTGTGGAAGAGAGGTCAGGGATAGTAGTGTGGGTACTATCTCAGGACAGTACCTGTAGTTGTGAGTAGGGCTGGATAAAATCAATACAGTAGCTGCAAGCAAAGACCGCACATACACAGGAGTGCTGGTAATGGAAACATGTAGCATATACTCATATGTATACACATATGAGTACATACATTCACATACACACATATATATTTACATTTGTTAACTGAGTAAGTGTACTGGTCTGAAGACCCTTTCAGGGCTGTTTTATAGATATGTCTACGTGTGTGTGTGTGTGTGTGTGTGTGTGTATATATATATATATATATATATATATATATATATATACACACATACACACATACACACACACACACACACACACACACACACACACACACACACACACATACATGCACACACACACACACACACACACACACACACACACACACACACACACATACATACATATGTATATTACTTATATATTACATATATAATATAGACACACATTTATATGAATGCATGTCAGATGTTCACGCTGATATATATATATATATATATATATATATATATATATATATATCTATATATATATATATATATATATATATATAGAGAGAGAGAGATGGAGAAAAAACTGAATGAAAAAAATTGGGTAAAAACATCAATCAAAAAAACTATTTTTTCAGGGTAGAAAGTCCCCTCTACACTCCCCTCATTCCCTGCTACTTATATATGCCAGCTATTAAGCCAGTATTTCAAGCACTTGAACACTTGAATGTAAACTGTACATACATATACTGTACAAATGTATACAGTACCCTAAAGCTGAGAATGTTAGACAATTGAATCAAATAAAAAAATAAGCTTCCAGATTTTGGAAATAGTGTCTATGTACATGTAGCCAGAAACCAAACACTCAGCAAAACATAGTGAATGCTTTCTTCTGTTACATAAACTTAATATGTTTTTAGCATGTAATCAATTACATGCAATAAAATCTGTTTAGTAAGCTTAATGAAAAACACAAATATAAACATAGGGCTCTCTCTGACAGATCCACCATGACTAGCATGACTGATTTTTACAACACTGAGTCTGGCAGTATACAACAGACTTTGTTGTTCCTATAATGCACTTGAACTTAGCAAAACTGCTTGTCTGTCTCCCTCACCATGGTACAATATCATCAGTCATAGCATTATTGCTTATATACGGAAATGGATTAGCAATTTGCTACACAACATGCTACAGAGGGACATGCTTATTGATCTATTTTCTTTCTGAAAGCCAATAAAAAGATGCTTGCCACAGGACTATATTCTGTGGCCGATTTTATGTAATTATATTTTTCTTTCACAAGGATTCACATTGCTACTTATAAAATATGCAAATTATTGCAATTTTGGAGTCGAAGTAACATCCTCCTCCCATAATATCGATAACATACTCCCATGATATCTTCAATATATTCCAATGATATTAATAACATACTCCAGTTTATGCAGTATAAATCTGGGCTAAACATCTAGGCTGAGGTTTAATTGTAATAAATGTAAAATGATTCTTTTTCGTAATGATGACTTTGAGCATCCATAGAACAAAATTCACTGCATACCACAAGAAGACCAAAAACGAGTTAATGTAAAAAATTTTTTAATCTCCACTTTCGTAAAACACTTCCTCAGAACATACGTATATTTTGAGGAAGTGTTTTACGAAAGCGGAGATTAAAACATTTTTTACACTAACTCATTTTTGGTCTTGTGGTATACAGTAAATTTTGTTCTATATATTTTTTGGCTATTTACTTGGCCCTCGTGGTGAATTTTTTTTACTTAACTTTGAGCATCCACAATTGTTAAATAAGGAAGTCCTAGAAGTTGTTTATAAAGTAAATCAATGAAGGGAACTTTCCTCCAAGGAAAATTCCCTGCAAATCAGTCCAACGCATTAAAATAAGCTAGTTTACAGTTTATTTCATCCTGTTTGTTTACATTTAGAGTGACTCATTTAATGAATTTCTATTTATTCAACCTACAATTGAGTATAACAGTGTTTTTTTTGTGCTTCTAATTTAAGTAAAATTAACTTACTAAGGCTGTTATACAGGTAACAGTTAAAACTCTATATCATTAATTATCCCACAGTTGGAGGAAAGCTGTGTTTAACAAATAAAAGCATTTTATGATGAGGTATTAAGGGCTACACTGGGTATGGAACTAAAAGAAAACCTTAGAAATTGTCATTTAACTGTTTCCTAGATTGTCTTTTCAATATGTGATCAACTGCCAGTAAGTGTTAGAAGTGTTAAAAAATGTATACAGTTTAAATCCTTATTAGACAGTTGGGTATGGGACTGCAGGTACAGCTTCAGCTGTCACGTATCTGCATTCAGTCATGGTCTCAGGATTTGAACATAGGTAAAACCTAGCATGAAACAAACCAAATCATTTGTCTGGTATATTCATCTCACATTGCTCTAATAGAACACAAATAGCTAATTAATGAAGGAAACTTCAGCCTGTTTATTGAATTAGAATTTGAGGAAAAGGCATTAAGAGGTTAGATGAGATGTACAGTCTGATAAGTCAATAAAACTAAAACAAATATACTGCGAGAGGAAGCAGTCCAAAATAGCTGTAATTACCCTCTAACAAGGCCACTAAAAATATCCTCAGGCTAAAGGTGGTGAAGGATAAAATAAAAAGAACAAACAAGCAGATTGGTTGGAGGATGGTTAGTATGGCGGAGTAGTGAAGCAAAAGTATTGCTATGCTGTGTAAGAAAAAGGAACCAGTGATTACAAATTAAATGGCACATCCCTCTAAAATGACAAAAGATACAAAAACACATATTTGTGAGGAAACATCTTTCAGCAAAATATGTGCAGATATATTGAAACACAAAATATCACAGAAATCATTTCAGATGTGTAGACACCACAGTTGATCTTAAGTACAGGCAAACTAGGCAGCTACCTAAGGGTGTCATAGATTCTTGAATTAGTACTAGGCTAACTGCCCTTCTGGGCCATTTTAAGCCTTGCCAATTACCTCATGTGAGAATCAAACTCTGCACCTTGTGTCTATAAGGTAAACCCTTTTTACCATTATGCCAACCACAGGGGCACTTTTTCAACTCCCCCACAGCAAACAAACAAAAATGTTCCTGCTACAGCATCTCTTTTCAAAGTAGCCACTCTTGTGACACCCCATAAGGAAAGTGCTCCACAGCTCTAATTTTGTATGAGGGTCTATTATTCATTGTCTAGATCATGCGTGGGATGAAACAGGAAACCCAGACATTTTGAACAGTGGAGTGGTACTGGCTACAGTGACAAAAAATAACCTTGGAAGTCAGTAGCTAGTGGCACCATGGGGGTCTGCAACAGAATGTTGTGGTCAGGTGCAACTTACTTAGTGATCTGGATTGTAGCAGGCGAGTTTCATTTTATACTGACTGGCCATCAGATATTATGGGCATTAGATGGCTTTGCAAGACAAATTTAAATTTATGTGAACCGATTTGGTATACTTTATATTTTGACTGTCTACTACATGTGTGAAACAGTGCTTAAATAAATGAATTTGGTCATTATTACTTTCTATTTTATTACATTCATAGATGTGAAGTGTTTGATAGTCACAGTTTCTATAATTACTAGGTATGGAGGCTGTCTGTGGATAAAAGAGACTGACTGTGGCCTGCTGTTGTTTGTTAAATAGTCATTATTCTAGTTTTACAGATGTAATGTGCATTAGTGGGAATAAAGAATATTCTATAGTGTGTTTCTGTGAAACAAAAGTTAAATACGTTACTGTGGTTACTATTTTATCACACTCAGACATCAGGTTGTATACATTCAACAAAGTGGCTATGAATGCTGGGTACAGGGCACCATATTTGGTTGATAGTGGCTGACTTTGTTGTCATTTGTCCTTGCCCTTATTTTTATATTTTTATTTTTATATTATTTGTTACCCTTTTCCTGGTGCATATATCTACTAACATGCTGCATAAGTTTATTATAAATATAATTTTATATGTTTTAGGTCTATGGTTCTATATATGTATATATATATATATTTTTTTTTTCTTGTTGATAATTTACAAATGTGCGTTTACTACTTGCGTGCGTGTAGACTTATGTAGCACTGACGTAAGATAAGCTTCTTTATATATAGAGCTTTATTTATTGTTTTAACTATAATATAAACAGTGCATATCTTTTTTTATGCAAAACATACATAATGTATAAATGATTTTCATGCTTCATACAATGTGCATTAAGTGACCTGGGTCTGGACTATTACATAGTTTTCATGTATTGATTTTAGATTAGCGATCATATATGAGTTGTTATATTAGTGCATTCATTTCTTACAGTTCTGTATATTATTATGTGAAATTTCTTTTTTATGTTTTATTTTATTTTATTTTACTTGTTTCAATGTGATCTGGGTCTTGACCATTACAGGATACATGCACTGTCATTTTAAAAAATATTTTAAATTAGCTGCGGCGCTTGGATTTTGGCACCAATACATTGATTTAAATGTAGCCTTTGTCTTGTTTCAAATTGTCTGAAGAAGTCCCACAATTTGGTGGGACGAAAAGCGCTTTACAGTATTATTTGGAATAAACAGCATATTTTACAAAAGTTTGTTATCTCGTCTGGTTGTGAGGTGCCCGTGTCCACAGTTCTGTGTTTTTACTTAGTCATTTGGTCATGTTAAACAATCATTAATCTGGCTTTCCAGGATTATTACAAATTCATTTGAAGCAAGTTGGAATATATTGCTGAAGACATTTTTTCAGAGTTCACAACAACCTATGTAGAATTATTTACAGAAACACTGTGCAAGCATGTAAATGGCCACATAGTGGCTGCTGTACCTACTAGAAGTAAGTCCAGAACAAACTCCAGAAGCAAACCACACTGGTGGAATCATAATCTTTACAGACTACATAACAAAAGGAAAAAAGTAATGGCCAATGTCAGAAAGAGCAACTCTCATAATGACAAGAGCACACTAATGAAACTAAACAGGAAACTAAGAGGACTAATTAAATCCAACAAGGCTAATCACAAGATCAGCATAGGTTTTCAGGCTAAAGACAACCACAAGAGCTTCTACAACAATGTCCAAAACCTCAAAGGTAACACACAACAATGCACAGAACTGGTAGTAAATGGTACCACCTTCAATAAGCAGAGTGACATAGCGAATCTACTGGCCAACAAATTCAGCTCAAACTTTACCCCCCTCACAGTCCTTCCCTGCCACCCATTGTGAAAGCCCTACCAGCATAACATTCAAACTATCAGCAGGAGCAAGTCATAGAAGCACTCACTAGACACAGGCTCAATGGGGCCAAACAATATCCCAGGTCACCTCTTAAGTAGCCTGAAGCACGACCTATCAAGACTACTTGAGCACTTTTCAACTATAGTGTCAGGAAAGGCAATACACTAAGCAAATGAAGGACAGCAATGGTTATCCCCATTCACAAGGATGGACCATCAACAGAGACAACTCCGAAAACGACAGGCTTGTTAATGTGACTAGTCTAATAAGCAAAGCCATGGAACAAATTACCATGGAAATGATCAACAAAGACATTGGTAACCTACAAACACAGGATCCATCCCAGTTTGGTTTTGTCAAAGGAATGTCATGCCTACTTAACCTGAAAGACGTCTATGAGAAGGTTACTAAGGCAATGGATGAAGGGGAAAATGGTACATGCTGCCCACCTACACCTGGCTAAGATTCAACACAATACCCCACTCACATATTGTGGGCAAATTCACCGAACTAGGTATAAATCCCTACACACCTCATTGGACTGCCAGCTGACTCAAAGATAGGACTCAAGAAGTCAGGATTGGTGAGACCACCTCACCAAGAGGCAGGTCACCAATGGAGTACTATAGAGCTCTGTGTTGAGCCTAATCCTGTTTGGGATCTACTTCTTGGAGCTCAAGGCTAATGTCAAGGGCCTCTGGCTCACAAAGTTTGCAGAGTACTACTGCAAATTGGAAACTATCATAAATTTCCCACATGACACTAACATTCTGCAAGAGGGTCTAACACAGACAAATGACTGGTGCCAAAGCCACAGATTAAAACTCAGTGCAAAGAAGTGCATTATAAAGGTGTTTAGGTAAATGTCTACCCTGGCAAATGACTCCATTGATATGAAACTCCTAATTGTTTACTCAGGAGTTAGATATCTGAGAACATATGTAGACAGTAATCTACATATGAACTCAGATCTCTAACTACTGGGTCAACTCTTATGGGTGTCTTATCAATGGAGTAATTTCTGTCAGTGAGCTCTAAATAACAGGAAGCTTATAACAGTAACAATATATTAGCTTTCAAGAATTAGTCATTAGATGCAATTCCATGCAAAACCAAAAGGAGAACAGAGTATGTAAGCCTATGTTTAATTCATAGCACACACAACAGTTTTACTCTTCATAAACAAATGTGGGCTTCACATCTCACCTGAGCATGGTAATGCAGCAAGCAGGAGGATTTTGTAACATAAACTGCGTACCTTTGTAGTAATAATTTGAAGCAGTTGTCCTAAAACTGCAGCTCCTCATAATCAACATTTTAATATTTCAAGAGAATCAAACCCATTGCAGCTATGGAATTGTTTTTGATCTAGAGGTGTTTTTTTAGAAATCTACATAGATATACAACTACAAGCTGAATAGCTAATCCTGAATTATAGCCAATCATCTCATATCATAAAGGTGAAAAACTTTTTTTTTTCTATTTCAGTGTTTAAAATGAAGCCCTGCAGCCACATAACACCAAGAAATATGTACTAAAAAACATCAAAAAGTAAACAAAAGCATCAATGATGGAATTTGAAATAATACTTTGTCCACCTTTCACTCATTAAGTTCACTTAACTGTGCATCTGCAGGTTCTGTTGAAGAACTTGAGTGGTCACCGCTCCCGGTCACCAACGTTACAGTGTGTGGGGTCTGCCCCATGATCATTGATCAAGCTTCACATCAGCACACTGATCCTGGCCAAATACAGAACCAATTCTGCTCAAAAGGAGAACTACACTCTTTAGACTAGATTGCCTCCACTGTAGCACAAGCCCTAGGAAACTGAGCAGCTGCTCAACTAGAAGGCACCCAACCAAGAAAAAATGTGCAAAATACTACAAACAGTGAAAGCGCACACATCATTTTTAGTGCTTAACAAATACTGCAGGCAATACCTTTTCTATGTGTAATCCTAAGCTGTCTTGTTAAACAATAGGAAGTTGTTTAGACAATTAAAGAAGTAGAACTGTCAAACAGCATATACAGAATGTCTACAACACAACTAACTCGAGACTGGCTGATTAAACTTCCCCGACAGAATTCTAGTCTTGTTCTCGGCTCACAAATTACTTATCCTGGACAGAAACAGAGTACCTGCCAGTTCAACTCCAACTGGTAGATGAGTTAAGTGAGCTGATGTGCCAAAATGTAATTTTTATGAAAGGCTATTAAGGGAGAAAGTGGAAAAGTAGAATTTACTTTATAGTTTATAACAAGGAACATAATTTACAGACAGCTGACTGCTCAGAAACTATTAGCTATAAAGAGAGACTGGGCTTTAGAATACCTCAGGGAATTATCTGAGTAAAGATTCTCATGTGGTTAGCATATGACCAAAGTCATGCTGAAAAATAAGAATGTCAAAATGGAATGTTGAATAGGAATTATTTTTTTATTTTATATATATATGGTTTTGTTTTTTGTTTAATCACTGCATTTTGCTAATAGGACTCTATAAACAGCATATGAACTTTTCTCTGGCAGAACTTTAACACACTAATTTCACAAAAATGAGTGCATGATAGTCAGAATTATTCTGTCACTGTTGTTAAGCAGAGTGGGTCAGCTTGTTACAGACTCACATTACTATGTATAACACCTTACAGACTGAGATGTACTAAGACAAGGCCTGGTACTGAAAAGCATTTACTGTTCCAAAGCTGACCACTGATATGTGCAGCTCACCAGCTTCCCATCTGTAGGGTAGCTCTCACCTATGTATGTACAGAGGTAAGGACATTATGTAATAGATTCTGATAGGGCACAATATTTCTTCTCATTAGTGATTCCACAGATATTGCATCAGAAAAAAAAAAAAACATTTGAAATGAAATGGTGCACTGTGGCAATTGCTGGCATCCTAGAAGTAAAACGATGATGATTTCTTTTGCCCTTTCAAGACTATCTTTTTAAACTGATATATGCTGGCCAGCACAGAAACAGCAAGTAACTCTGAACATGATACTGACAGCAGCTATCTTCCATCAGTGTAAACTATGCTCCAATGTCTACAGTCACAGGCGTACAAAGTGACACAGTATAATCAATGCCAGATAATACCAGCATACAATTTACCACTGCTTCTCACAGAGTGTATGTAAAAAGCAATAGGGCACATAACTCTCAGACTAAATTTGTATAAGTAAGATGTTTCAATGTGAGCTTCCTTACTGTCCACTTTTTACACTGTAAGCCTAGCCCCTTCCTGTCTCCCCCATCACCTTGGGTTTGGCTGCATTTAGTTTACATAAAGTCACTCTACAGCATGACACTCACACATACGAATCACAGGAATTGTAGGGAGTTCAAGGCTACTGAGGCTTGTACCCGCTATGCCTTGCCAGTTCATACCCTAGACTGTACTTCCCTTCCCAGGGATGGCTATACCAGGTACACTTGTGATGAGTTTATTAATACCCATCCAATCAGCCAGGTCCCATCTGAAGAAAGATAAGTGTATCACACTGCTTTATGTTCATTGGGAGTCTATTCCAGAGAACAGGGACAGTTATGAGTAACAAATATGACTAGTTTGTTTTACTGACTTGCTGAAGCAGGTTTAGATCCCTTGCTCTGGTGTTTGTGGAACTGTTTGATTTGTGAAGGTACAAGAAATCATGGACCACTGAGACCCTGATTGCTCAAAATATAAAGCAATGGTCTCTTCTTTGGAGCCTATAAACACAGAAAAGAGGGAGAGAAAGATTTAGGGTAGTTCTGGGATAAAAATGGAAACATGGATTATTAAACATAGTCAGAGGTAATAATAATAATACACACAAAAGAAAAAGTAGGAAATGTGATTCTACAGGAGATAGTGACAACATAGTATACACAGCATGTAGAATTCTGTAAATAATGTTGTGTAATGTAGTACATTGACCAAGGAGTGCCAGATTACATCAGCATATTATTATACCACCCCATTACACATGACATTGTTTAGACAGAATACCATCAGATTCTAAGTGTACCACAGTTGCATGAGAATATGCCAGCGGTGAAACATTTCTGGTCTCTGATGAGCTTTAGATGCTTTGTGGAGGAGGATGTTGTAATTCAGAGGCACATTTCTCATTTATAAGCACTGTAATGTTCCTGGTATAATTGCTTTGAGCAGGAGTGCAGAAAAGGTATCCCTGGATTAATTATCAGGTAGGATTTATCTAAATACAATAATAAAAATCCCACAGAAAGATTGTGGTGTGGAGGTAAAGTAAATAAAAAAATTTGAAAGACATATAGGCAGAATATGTGCTGGCCTGGCAGGGTAGTGAAATGAAATAAAAGTGGATTTTAGTACCACTTGTATTGCAGAACTAGAAAATAAGTACTGGATAACATTGTCGCACTGGCTTCTAGTACCCAGGATGCAACAGCAGCAACAAGGGATACTGAGGGCTGGGGGGAGGTGTTTAGTTTGCTTCTTACCCTTCCAAAACACCCACTAATAAGTCATGCAAACAATGATATAGATATCCTCCCCCACTCCTAAACAAACATCACCAGAAGGAGGCCACAATGACTTTATTTCAAAGGGAAAATTACTATAAAAGATCATCAGGTATCTCATGAAAATGGTACCAGTCAGTTTTTTTCAGTGTCATGTGATCTAACAAGTAAGTAGCTTCGCCCCCCACACCCCCCCTTGTGGAGGGCTGTGCCCCCCACACCCCCCCTAACTATATATTCTAACTCCATGGTTGCACTACAGTGGGGGAAGGGGGCATATTCAATTTTCTTGCTAATAATACTTGTCGGGCAAATGAAGTGTCGGGCAAGTGAAATTTCAGTCAAATGGGGTCAGGAAAATGAGTGTCGGGCAAATGAAAGTTAGGTCAAAAGAAGTAGACCCGTCTGAACAGATTATGCCAGAACAGGAGGGAGGAAGGGAAGTCCTGGATTGAGACTCAACTGTGCTCTCCACCACTGTGACTCTTGTCTGATAAAGGGCAGCACCAGTAACTGAGACTCCAGGGAATGTAAGTGCTGGATCCAAAAATTCAAGACATACCACTGAATTTTCCTCATGTGGAGATGGGCCAGAGATATCATAAGAATCACAGATGCCATAAATCCAACAATTTTTAGGAATTCAGTTGCTGAGGTGAAGTTTCTCCTTGAGAATTCCTGAATTGCCACATGGTAAACCAGGATATTGTCTTCGGGGAGAAAAGCCATTCACTTGTTGGAGTCAATTAAGCATCTCAGGAAGATGAGTCTTTGTGAGGATGTCAGGCATAACTTCCGCAGATTCAACTTGAACCCTATGTGGGAGAGTAAGGCAGAGACCTTCTCTAGCAATTCCAAACACCTGGATACAGACTTTGCATAGATCAGCATGTTATCAAGTAAGGAAAGATTTAAATGCCAACAGTCTTACACTGAACCACTACTGGAGCAAGGCAGTTTGTAAACTCTCAAGGCACAGTAGACAGCCCAAAGGGCAATAAAGAAATGATAGTATGAAGCAAATGCAACAAATCTTAGATATCTCCAGAAGCAATGAGCAATGGAGATACAGTGATAAGCATCCTTAATATCCAGGGTCAACATGAAGCAGCAGTCCAGCAAAAGAAGAAGTATTGTCTGCAGAGTGAGCATCTTGAACTTGGGGACCTTGACAAAGGTATTCAGAAACAATAGATTCAACACCACTCTCCACAACAGCTCTCTTTTGGGAACCAGGAAAATTCTGGAGTCGAAACCTTTCATTCTTTCCAAAGGAGGGTCTAGTTCTTTGACCCCTAAGTCCAGCATTTGCAGGAGAATAAGAGTGAAAAACAAGGTCTAGTCTGCTAGGTGAGGGGGCACCCCTTGAACTAATGCAGATGTTCCTTCTAGTGCCACCTGTAACCTCTACCAACAATCCTGAGCACCCATTTGTCGGAAGCTACTGATGGGAAAACAGCCTTATTGAAAGCTAACTTTTAATATAGGGTACCCAATGGAGGACTTGGGAAAGATGGGTGCCATGCATCAGTATAGTCATAGGCTGGAAGGAGAGCTATTCTTTTTGGGAAAGGAACCTCTCTTATTAGGTTTGGAGGAGTTCTTGTCCTGCCATTTCCTTTTGGTGCCTTGGCTTTTGTTATCTGTGACTTCTGTTTGTTGGGCTGCCAAAAATTATCCTACCAATGACATAATCAGAATAAAGTGGAGCATTCAAAATCTCATTTTGTAACTCATAAGAAAAGTTTTGACTGTGCAAACAGGCATACCTCCTTATCACCACAGACATTGTTGCATTTCCAGAAATAGTATTAGCCTCTTCCAAGGCACTCATTAAATAATGTTTAGGCACTTGAGAAACATTGGACACAGTTTCTTTGACACAGACATTTTACTCAGCAGGTAACAATGCAAAAATTAATCTAAACAATACATATAACAATACATACACCTCAACACAAACTTCCACACAAAATATTGGTAGTTAAACAACTTAAAGGCTACCGTGCTGCTAAGCACCACCTTTTTCCCCTCATATTCTAGCCGCTTGGCTAGCTTATCTGATGTGACTGGGTTTGATGAAAACATGGTCTTTTTGTTAGAAGATGTCAATGGAGACACAGTAGCAGGATCCACAGATAAGGGGGCTTGGAAACCAGGTACAATCGAGCACACCCTGACAAAGACTCATTCAATAGAGGAGAATTACAGCCTTTCTTAAAAACATCCTCTAATGCTGGAATTAATGGAGGGAAGATTGCCACATCTGTGGACTCATCCTCCAAAAGATCATATATCTTGTTGACTTCGAGAGCAGCAAAGGATTTCTCCCAACTGAATACAACCCAAAATATACCCAGCATTTGACAAAAAGAAAACATCTGTTTGGTTTTCTGCACCTGTTCATCCTTAGATAAGGCTGACTAATCAGACTCTGACATTTCTGAAATGCCACATTACACTAGTGAAATAATCTCCGTGAGGATGCATATCAACACTGGGAACTGATTCTACACCCCTGACTTCCCCTGCATCTAAAGAGTTTGTTTCTCCCATACCTGAGCCAGACACTGTTATAGCCCCAGAGGATATATCTAACCTCATGTCATGCACAGTTGTGGTACTAACACTACACCAGGGGACCTGGAGGCAAAAGAAGGCAAGTGGTCCGATAGCCTGCTTAAGGCTACTGTGAAGTCACAAACCATAGGATGAGGCATATTTATTGACTTATTTCTATGTTCTTTAGGTGCACACAGAGTAGATGATGGGGAGCACTGTACATGAATCCATCAGCTCAGGGGACAATAAATTATCCAGCTCAATATCAAATAATGGCTGCATGGTCAGCCCAGTCAAAAGATGGACAAATCCTACTATTTATTTTTTAGGGATACTATTCTGAACACTGCACTGAGAAAATAATCAGTATTTTCAGTAACACCGTTCAAAGCACAAAATCCATGCCTCAGAACTTCCCCAGTTTAAGTAAATAAAGGCTAGTTTCAAACCAAATAATTAAAAACAGCCTAAAACTGTATTAAACAAGAAATAAATAAGAAACTGATGGAAAATTCCAGTCAGAACTATTTAACATATAAAATGGCACCAAAATTGCAATTTCTATGAAAAAATAAGTGAAAGTGCTATAAATCACCTCAAATGGTGCCAAAATTAATATCAGGTCTATTTGTGTTTGTTTGTCTTTCGGCTTTTCCCGGTTAGGGGTCGCCACAGCAGTACTCCGGTCTGCTAATGATTGGTAGTGGATTTTTACGTACCGGGTTACCAGCCCTGACGCACAACCTTCAACGAAAGCACGCCCCATTCACGTATGCCTCCACACAGAAGACGCTCTAGCTGAGAATCGAACGGGACAACATCTTGCTATGAAGCGACAACGCTACCACAGCACCACCACCACAGTAAATATCAGGTCTATTTGTGTAAGGAGTACTATTCTAAAGACTACACTGAATAATATAATAGATGTTTCAGTAGCACAATTCCAAGCACAAAATATGTGCTCAAAATTCCTCCAGTTTTGTAAAAAAAAAAAGGGTAATTACTCTCAGGATGAATGGATATAACCTAAAACAGTATTAAACAAAAAATAATTCATAAACTGATGAAAAAAATCCTGTCAGACATGTTTAACATTCAAAATGGCACCAAAATAGCAATTTAAATGAAAAAAGTCAGTGAAAATGCTGTAATTTATTGACATCTGATTAACGGGAAAGTCCAACTGGGTAGAAGCTCTTTTCCAGCAGCGGCCAGGGGAGTACAGTTCCAAATTATTAAGAAAACATTTTAAGAGCAATACTTTTACAATCTTCATAAATAAAACAAAAACATGTGCAGTTTCAATAATTATTACAAATTAGACATAATATAAAAACATGGGTTAAGAATCGATACAAATTATATGACAATCATTTAATATTTAGAGAAAAATTTAAACAGTTTGCAGAGAAATTAAAGCTAAGTTAGTTTAATATAAACAGGAATTGCAAAATAAAGTGAGGGAAAAACAGGCTTACTGTATATTTAAAAATAAAGTTAGGGAAAATAATTTGATAGATGTAAGGAAGTAAGTGAGGAAGGGAGAGTAGGGCAGTGTAAGCAATAAAAAGTTACTTGTTCACATTTAGGGATATAGTTTAATCTGGTTTTGAGCAAGAACAGAGCCAGATTTTATCTAGGAAGTCTTTCAGAGTGATTTTGAAAGATGTGAGGGTGGGCATTGACCTGATGGATACATAGGTTCATAGGTTCATAGGTTTATACTAGGCTATCTGCCCTAAGGCATTTATAAGCATAGCCCAAATTTTTGTGGCTTACGCCACCCCTTATATGAAAAAATACTGTGCCCATTAGTTTGTTGTGCCTCTGTCCAGCAGTGACACAGAGATGATTCCCGGGGTAAACCTACGATCTCCCATCCACAGGTCAAGATTTCTCTTAAACAGAGTCAGCAAGGTGCTCTGCCTCACATGGACCGGGATTTTATTCCACAGCATAGGGAGTCTCTGAGTGATAAATCTATCCCTCCAGCACGTCCTATTTATATCCGTGCTAAGGTTTAAGTCGCTTGCTCTAGTGGTTTTGGTGGATTTGGATTTTTTGAGGTGGAGCATGTCCATTAATTCCGGGTTGGACATGGCCTTGTATGTCAGGCACATGTCACCTCTGAGCAGACGGTATGCGACTGAATAGAGCTTGAGTTTCTTCAATCTGGCAGCATATGACAGATTTTGGAGTCCCTTTATCCTTTTGGTGAGGAACTTTTGGGGTCTCTCCAATTGCTGCAGATGTCGGGTGAGATACATCCCGAATGGGGCATTGTACTCGATCATTGGTCTGATAAGTGAAGAGTACAGGGGAACAATGACCTCACTAGATCTGGATGTGAATCCCTTCATGATCAGGTGGGCAATGTAGAAGGTCTTTCTAACCACTTTAGCAACGTGAGTGTCAAAAGAAAGGCCACTGTCAACCTGGGTCCCCAGGTCCCTGATAACCTCTTCTGTGCTTAGTGGATTGGCATCTATATGGTAGCTTGGGGTTACCTTGTTTTTCCCGAAGGGTATGACTATACATTTTTTGGTGTTTAACTTCAGGCCATGGCTCTGGCACCAGCTATCTGTTTCCGTGAGTCCCTTCTGAAGGATATCCGTGTCCGATGCACTTTCCACTATGGCGCCCAGTTTGCAGTCGTCTGCAAACTTTGTCAGCCAAAGTCCTCCCATGTTGGCCTGTACTTCTGAGAAGTAGATGCCAAACAATAGGGGGCCAAGGACCGAGCCCTGTGGGACACCACTTGTGACCGGCTTGGAGTCTGACACAGCGCCAGCAACTCTAACCCTGTGGGTTCTGTCCTTAAGCCAGTTTGCAACCCATCTTGTGACATATGGGTTTACATTTAAGCTGGTAAGTTTTTCTACAATACCTGAGTGGGGTATTGTGTCGAAAGCCTTTGCAAGGTCAAGGTAGGCTGTATGGACTGCCTTTCCTCATCAATGGCCTTGGTGACTGTTTCAAGAAGTCGACCAAGTTCAAAAGGCATGATCTTCCCTTGACAAAGCCAAACTGGGTCGGGTCCAATGTCTGCAAGTCCCTATATCTTTGTTTATGAGCTCCATTATGATCCTCTCCATAGCTTTGCAGACTAGACTTGTTAAGCTTATGGGCGGTAATTACCAGGGTCCGTGAGGCGCCGCCTTTGTGGAGTGGGACCACAGTTGCCGTCGCCACTCCTTGGGCACGTATCCTGTGGTAAGGCTGAGATTAAACAGCTGCCTTATGTGCGGGTTTAATTCCTCATTTAGCTCGTGTAGCACACAGCCGGGGACACCATCCGGTCCCATTGATGCTGTGTTTTTAGCTTTAGAGAGCAGCTTTCACCTGCGCATTTGAGATGTCCGGGAGGCTACACTCGGCTGGGATAGTTATCTCTCCTTTAGGGGAGAGGGGTGAAGTTTGCACTGAACCTGTCTGCCAGTATGTTGGCAATGTCTGTGGGTTCAGTGATTTTTGTATCATTTTGGACTAATTCTGAGCATATCTGGGAGTTTCCACCCAGGTTCCTAACATAGCTGAAAAAGGCCTTATGATTGTCCTTTGAATCCATGGCAATTTTTCTCTCAAAATTGGCCTTAGTTGATTTTATGAGTGCTCGTATTTTTTTACTAATAATGATCAGGGGTGACTTCCCTTTTATGGATTTTGTTCTATCATGTAATAGCTTTCTCCTCTTATTGTAAAGTTTGTTAATGGCTGGGGTCCACCAGACTGGACGTTTGCCCTTTGTGGAAAGAGTCTTGGTTTTATTTGGGATTGCCTGATCCATGCAGTCCTGGAGGTGTTCATAGAAGGCATTTGTAAAGGCTTCCGCAGCTTGGGTTGTGGTTTCCTCTGGCTCAGGGGCCTTGAAATTTGTAGGATAAGGTAAGGAGTTCCAGGCCTTAGCAACCTTGTACAGGTACAGGCAATGCCCATCAGATTTGATAGATTTGCAGACAAATTTTGACTGACTGGGAACATAGTTGTGTAGAATGTTTTTTAGTGCTGAACAGGCAGATGGATGCTAGATAATTTTATATGTAGTAAGAAGCTATGTAAATATTAGTTGATGAGGCAGCGCTAACCAATTCAGGTTTTTCAGTGCTACACAGCAGTGGGTTCTGAAAGGGGTATTTGCTGCAAATTTAGCAAATCTGTTATAGTATTTCTTAAGTTTTAATTTTTGTGAAGTTTGGAGGTTAGTAGGGCTGTGAGGATGGGAAAAAGGTAATTCTGCTCAATCACCTGAAATAATCATAACTCCAAAGAAAAACTGCAGCATCAGCAAATTTTCCAGTCAAACCTTCTGAATGAAGCTTTGTAATCAATATCACAGGCTTTTCTGTACTAGTCAAAGTAAAAACAAAAGCATATGCAAAATTTTTGACAAGAAAAAATAGTCAAAGCAATAGAATACACTGTGCAGTCACTGATAGAAAGAAAAGGGCAGAGAGAGGAAATAAAACCCTAAATGGTTTCTTATCTGTGCTCAGCAGTTGAAAATCCAGAGAAAGAGGCAGACTTCTCAGAGGACCTTCTGTTATTGTGGCACTAGAAAACTGAAACGGTCTTGTCTGTGGGTCTGAAAGGCAGTCCCTGTACATTCAGGTGATTGGTTCATCACACCAAGACTTGGAGAGGTTTGTAACTATGAGTAACTAGCTTTTCATAGGTTCATAGGTTTCATAGGTTCATAGGTGTGTGCTAGGCTAATGGCTCTGGAGCCTTTACAAGCCTAGCTCATAGGATTACCCTGGCATCGTGCCACCCACCCTTAGTTCTCAGTGGCTCTGTCAAGTAGAGCCACTGGAGTGATCCCTGGGGTGAATTTTCTATTTCCCATCTACTCATCAAGATTTCTATTGAAGAGGGCCAGTGAGGCGCTCCGCTTGGCATGTATGGGAAGTCTATTCAATAGCATGGGCAGTCTCTAGGTTATGAACCTGTCCCTCCAGCTTGTTCTGTAGATTGTGGTAATGAGGTCAAGGTCTCTGGAGTGTGTAGTGCAGAGGGATGGGATTTATTTAGCTGTACCATTTCTAACAGAGATGGGTTAGACATGGCTTTGTAAATCAACCAGAGATTGCCTTTAAGTAGGTGATATGAGACAGATAATGGTTGGTGTTTTTTGAGTCTGTCCATATAGGACAAATGTTTAAGGCCCAGGATTCTCTTTGTGAGGTACTTTTGCAGCATCTCCAGTTGTTCATAGGTTCATAGGTTAGTACTAGGCTAACTACCCTTGTGAGCCATTTTAAGCCTAGCCATTTACCTCTTGTGAGACGCAAACCCTGCACCTTGTGTTGGTAAGGCAAACACCTGAACCATTAGGCCACCCTTCTAACCCTAAAGTTGCAGGTGTCTAGTGAGGTACATGCTAACTGGGGCATTGTACTCCATGACTGGCCTAATGAGGGAAGAGTAGAGGAAGACAATGATCTCTTTCTTCCTGGATGCAAAACCCTTAGTAATGAGATGTGCCACATAGAAGGGCTTTCTGACCACAGTGGCAATGTGGTGGTCAAAAGAGAGGTTGCTGTCAAACTGTGTTCCCAGATCTCTTATAATGCCTTCTGTGTTCAGTGGACAGCAATTGATGTGGTAATTCATGGGAACTGGGTTTTCCCAAAGGGGATGATGACACATTATTTGGCATTGAGCTTAAGGCCATGGTTCTGACACCAGTTGTTGGTCTCAGTGAGGCCTTTCTGTGGGATGTCAACATCACTTGAGGAGTTAATTATGGCTCCCAAGTTACAATCGTCTATGAACTTTGTCAGCCAGAGTCCCTTTGTGTTGGCCTGGACTTCAGAGAAGTAAATACCAAACCAAACAGGAGAGGACCCAGGACCAAACCCTGTGGGACTCCAGTCATGACTGGTCGGCAGTCTGACTTGGAGTCAGCTACGTTCACACTGTGGGTTCTACCTGTGAGCCAGTTTGCAACCCATCTAGTGATATATGGGTTGATGCCTAGCTTAGTGAGTTTTTCTATGATTCATGAGTAGGAAATAGTATCAAAGGCCTTGGCCATATCAAGGTAGGCAGTATGAACTACCTTGCCTTCATCCGCAGCTCTGGTGACTGACTCAAAGAAGTCGACCAGGTTGAGCAGGCATGATCTACCCTTCGCAAAACCAAACTGTGTGGGATCCAGAGTTTGGAGATTCCCTATATCCTTGTTTATTAAGTCCATGATGATGCATTCCATAACTTTGCATATCAGACTCATCAGGCTAATGGGGCAATAGTTCCCAGGGTCTGCAGACACTCCTCCTTTGTGGAGAGGGATGACTGTAGCATTGTGCCATTCGGTAGGGACAAAGCCTGAGGTGAGGCTGTGACTGAACAGGGCACACAGGTGAGGTGCCAGTTCACTCTGTAGTTCATGTACAGCACAGCCAGGGATATTGTCAGGTCCCATAGAAGCTGTATTCTTGGCCTTGGATAGTGCTATTTTAACCTGTGCAGCAGTAATACTGGGTGCCTGGCAATCTACTGGTATTGTGATTGGTCCTTTGGTGGGGAGAGAGGGGTAAAGTTGGCACCAAATCTGTCGGCCAGTATATTGGCAATATCTGCTGACTTGGTATAGGCGGTGCCATTATGCAATAGCTCCGAAGAAATCTGGGTATTGCCATGGAGATTCTTTACATAATTATAGAAGGCTTTGTAGTTGTCTTTGCTATCTGCTGCAATTCTGTTTTCATAGCAAGCTTTAGAGGATTTGATGAGAGATCTCAACTTTTTGTTGAGGCTGATAAGGGAGTTTTTCCAGTCTTGGGAATTCACTTTATTCTACATCAGTTTCCTGCTTCTGTTGTAGAGTTTGTTTATGGCAGGAGACCACCAGATTGGCTTCCTTTTTTTGGAGGAGAGCGTCTTGGTTCTATTGGGTATGGCGAGATCCATGCATTTGTGTACGTGTTCATACAGGGCATTAGTGTATGATTTGGCAGTCATGCAGCTGTTCTCCAATTTCATGGGTGCCATGAAGTTAGCCATCTCTGTTTTTAGGAGCCCAAAGTTAGCTTTGGAGAGGTTTTTCATGGTGGTTACTTTTGCCGGGGGGGGTGTGGATTTCCAAGGTGATTAGTTTGTGGTCGATCTAACCAGAGAGGAGTTGACTATTGGTATAGAGCAACGGTCGCCCATGTTAGTAATGACCAGGTCAAGGATGTTGCTACCTCTAGTGGGAGTAAGAATGAGCTGGTCCAGGGCATTGGAATTAATGCATTCCAGGAAACATTGGGCAAGTGTATTGGTACATGAGTAGTTTTCAAAGTTAATGGAGGGGTAGTTGAAGTTGCCCACTATGTGAGTGTTAGGTTGGACCCTGATATTCTCCAGGGTGCTTAGGAACGTGGAGTGTGAGTCTTGGGATATGGTTGGAGACCTATAGCTGGCTACGACCTGAATCGCTGTCTTACCCAATGTTAGTTGCACTTGAAGTATCTCTGATGCATTATGTTGGGCTACCAGTCTGGGGGTGTGCGCATCCTTTATGAATATGGAAACACCACCGCCTTTGGAGCTTCGGTCCAGGTTCTGGGGCCGAAAGGTGTGGAATGAGTTATAGCCTGGTAGTGCAATATAGCTTTCTGCTGTCTTGAACCAAATCTCTGTTACAGCACAAATGTCGATGTATTCCATTTTAAGGAGTGTTTAGAGCAAGTGCATTTTGAGATTTAGACTTCTAGCATTGAGCAGCATGACCCTCAGATTGCATTTGTTTGTAGCTGTTACAGTGGTAATTTGGTCTTTGGAAGACCGCCTAAAAAAGGCACTATAGGGGTGGCAAGAGCCTTGGCCAGTATCCGGAAGCCCGGGGGTGACAGATGCAGACCACCTCTGGCAAAGCATCGAGGTCTGTCAATCATGTCATCCCAGGCAAACAGATACGGGATCCCCTTAGAATGACACCAGAAACTTAGCCAATTGTTGAAATCAATAATTTTCTGCTTGTACTGTGGTATCATTCTGGGTGATGGTAGGAGGCTGCTCAGGGCTAGGGTCATACCCGCCTGGGCTACATAATCTGAGAGCTCTTCCATGTCTCTTTTCATGTAGTCCATTGAGGTACATCTCAGGTCATTCACACCCATATGTACAATGACAGAGTCATATTTGTACCTGTTGTTGAGGGACCTGAGTGCATACATTATTTGGTAGATCCTTGCACCTGACAGGCAGCTGACTGTTACTTTCTCCTTATTCAACCTAGTGAGTGGGACTTCAGTGTGCCTCACTATAGAGTCACCTATGACTAGTGTGCTGGGCATGCTGTTTTGCCTTAAGGGCTTTGGTTGAGTGGCACACTGTTTAGGAAGGTTATGTGCCTCGTGATTAGTGTTGTGTTGTGGTGATCAAGTGCGTTTCCACCTTGGAGGTCTCTGCTGTTTGGGTAGATTTTTATTGAGAGCCTCCATGAAGGTGGATGTGTGCTTTGTGTTTTTATGTGAAGGGAGTGCTGGTGTGTATTCTGGAGAGCTATGTGTTCCATGTGGTGTGGTGCAAGTGTTGACCTTCTCCTCCTGACCAGCTATTCCGGTCTTGGCTGGAGAGTGTGTGGCTTCCAATTTGGATATATAAGTGCATCTCTCACAAGTCTATGTGTTGGGAGGTAAGATGAGAGGGTTATCAGTGTGCATGAGGCAGTTGCTACATTGCCTCAGGATGCTCAAGTTCACCGGGTTAATAGGAGAAAGCAGAGGAAACTGGCCATCAAAAAGTAAAGAGAATGATTTCACTTCTCCCTAAATATTTAAGTTGCATTTATAGTTACTTGTGTTGTGATATATATGTTTATGCTTTTTTCCATGCTTTAGCCAAAAAAAAGTTATTTGTTTGCAATTTTTAGTTTGTTCTGGGACCTTACTCATATTTTAATTTTCAGATTTGCAGTTGTGGGAAGATTGTGTTTCTGCAGTATTCTGCTCTTCTATTTCCACAAGTAGAATTACTTGTAAAAAACATTTGTTTGTATTTTAAATCCTACTGAGCCATGGTTTTGTAATTTAATTCACAACTGTGGCAAGACTACTTTATCAGATGTGAGCTTTACCTATTTATTACTGCATGTTTTCCATAAACAGTGTTACTGGTAAATTTCTGCATAGTCTGGTGCATTAAACTGCAGTAGAATTTCAATAACAAGAGAATGTTGTCTCTGCTCCAGTTTATGCTTTGTTGTGTTTATATTCTGGTTATCATTTACTTGCTTAAAGTTGCATTCTGTGTCTGCCCCATACCCCACTAACACATTAAGCTAAAGTTTCTGAAAAAGCCCCAGTATTGGCTTTATTTGACTGGATGCCTCTTTAGCTTAAGTGCTTGTTCCTCTCTGGCTAGCCTGCTTGAAATTGTTTTCCCAACCCTTCCACTCTTTTGCTGTGGTGTTTTTAAAAGGCTGTATCTCTGGCCTCCACCTCTTATTGTAATCTGATTTCCAAAGTCTCTCCCTCCCCTATTTGTTATTCTCTGTTGTACAAGCTATTTATATGGCTGTAGTGGTGCAGTGGTTACCATTCTTGCCCTCACAGGAAGAGGTTTTCCAGTTTGATCCTTTCAGAGTCTGCATGTCCTTCCTGCAGTCAAGTGAATTTTAAAGACATGTAGGTAGGCGAATGTGCATGTGCCTTCTGTGAAGGTTGGGTGCTGGCCTGGCAACTTGACACCATAAAAACTGCACTGCCAATCAATCTCCAGATGGGTGAAGTGCCATGGCGAACCCTAGCACGGGAGAAGCCGAAAGACATTGCTTGTTCTAAAAACTATTTATGTACTCTTCCCACCCATTGCTTCCCAGAGATCCATGATACTGGGTGCCCACCCAGCAAACTGGTATTGCCCTTGAGTAAACCTCTTTTACTGCATATTGCCACCTTCTTATTTTCCTAGCACTCAGCAAAGCTTGAAGTCCTAGCCTGTGTTTCAGTAGTGTCTTACTTGTTTCCATCAAGGCAAAGTTAAGTGCATTTGTTTGCTTTACCACATTTGCTTAAGTTAGTTTGAGAGATTGCTAGTGTTTCCCACTTTTATGTGCACATATGCATGTATTTTTTGTAAAAAAAAAAATGCTCTTCCTGTCACTGTTACTGCTGTAAGACTGTCTTGAAATCCCCTTCAGCAAGGGATTTCCAGCTAGATGTTTAATTAGTTTGTGGTAGCATTGCACTTGCGGGTCTCATCCACTGTGTTTTTACATTAGAAGGACTGGGTTTGTTCATCTTGTTGTAGGTGGTGTCTGTCTGGTCTATCTCAGTTGGAAAATACACAAAAGGACTCGTAGTGTAGTCATTTTACTGGCCAGAGGACTCATTAGATAGTTTTCTGTTTTTTTTTCTGTGTTGCTATAAATTTTGCACATTTGCTTGGGTTAGTGGCCATGTATAGTAGCAAACACCTAGAAAGCAAATTTTCCTGTAGAATTGTCGATAAAACCATACCCTGTAAAGCAGCAATATAAAGCAAGCACATTGTGCACTGACAAGCTTAGAGCAGTTAGATGGGCGAGTGGCAATCCCTACAGATTTAGTAGAATTCAGTGTTGTGTAAACATTAAATAATATGTCCCAATAAAGCACCCTTCCTAGTCTGTACCAGCAAAGCACCCTTAATAGCCTTCTAACCCCGATATACCACTTCCCTTGTAGTTCACCAATCAAAGGACTGGACAGTATGGATATGCAATTTACTAACTTCTTTGCAGCCAACTTGGTGGATATGGGCATTTTGAGACAAACTGGTAATTGTCTCATGTTTACCAACAACCACAGACATATGTGCAGTTACCAAGACATAGTTTAAAGCTGCAGAGAGTACCCCAGCTGTACAAGGTTCCAATGTCTTCCACACCTTTAGACTAGTAGCTGCACAGACATGGGTTAAAGCTGGCACTGTCTCAATATACATCAGTAACAAGCATACTTCTAGGGTGGTCGTACAGGATGATGTGCTGGAGTTCCTCCACGTACAGATCACCATAGACAAAATCATGTACCTATAGGTCATCCTCCATGTCCCAGGAAGCTCAAAATGAATAATTGGATCTACTGGAAACACTTAACATCCAACCAGACACCCCATTTGTGGGAGACTTTAATTACCCCTCTATAGACTGAGAATCCTACATGGCCTCATATCTACAGGCAAAAAGATTTCTGGACTTTGTAAATACAAACACCCTTGACCAAATAGTGAATACACCCATTATAGGCTCCAACATACTGGACCTTGTCTCACAAATGTGGGAGAATGCCACACCCCCTTCCCCCAATGTCTCATTCTTCTTAGTAAGATCCAATCATAAAGCTGTTGCCTTTGAAATCAAAATAAACTGTGTAAACCCATTAAAATAAGTAACAGTTAGGAACTATTCCAAGGCAAATTACCTTTTATTAAGTGATTTGTCAAAATTCAGTGCCCTCCAAACCCTAAAAAGCCTATGCTGAATTGTTCTCAAAAACTCTGTACAACCATGTCAATGGCTGCATAAAGGTTGTGGTGCCTACCAGAAGTAAACCCAGGACTATCCCCAGAAACAAACTGCCCTGGTGGCATTCCAAATTAAATAGGATATACAGCAAAAGGATCGGGATGGGTAATTTCAATAAAGATAAAAACGCTTTCATCAAATTAAATAGGCAACTAAGATGGCTAATTAGGTCAAGAAAAGACAATTTTGAAGTTAAGATAGCCTCCCAGGTGAAAGATAACTGTAAGGCCTTCTTCAGTTATATCAGAAAAGTCAAGGGCAGCACACAGTAATGTGCTAAACTGGTGGTTAATGGTGTCACATTCTTTGAGCATGGCAATGTAGAGAACGTGTTAGTGGACAAATTCAGTTCCAACTTTACCCCTCCTCATGCCCAACCATCCCCCAAATAATATCCTCAAACATAACCCCTCCATCTATAACTAGGAAGCATGGACTGGCTGCACTCACTAAAACCAAAAACATGAGCATAACTGAGCCATGATAACATCCCAGGATGCCTGCTGAACAGTCTAAATTATGACTTATCAGGACCCCTATAGTCATTATTTAACTATGCTCTTAAAACAGGCTTAGTGTCATGTGAATGACAGACTATGACAGTCATCCCCTTTCATAATGGAAGACCTGCAACTGATTCTGGAAACTGCAGACTCATTAGTCTGAGTAATATTATTTACAAAACCATGGAAAGAATTATCATGGAAATTGTCAAACAGGACAAAGGAGACCTCCAGACACTGGATCCATCCCTGTTTGGCTTTGTCAAAGGAAGGTCATGCTTACTGAATCTGCTATACTTCTTTGAAAAGGTCACTAAAGCAATGAATAAGGGGAAAACTGTGCATACTGCCTAACTAGATTTGGCTAAAGCATTTGACATAGTATCCCACTCGGGCATTGTCCACAAACGTATTATGTAACTAGGTATCAACCCCTTTATAACATAATGGATAGCTAGCTGGTTCACTGATAGGATGCAAGAGGTTAGAATCAGTGAGGCCACCTCCACACAGAGGTTGGTCACAAGTGGAGTCCCCCAGGGCTCTGTGATGGGCCCACTCCTCTTTGGCATCTTCTTATCAGATGTCAAACCCAATGTCTAAGGCCTCTGGCTAATCAAGTTCGCAGATGATTGCAAACTAGGAGCAGTCAATAAATCCCCCCAAGATGAGAACACTCTTCAGTAAGGTCTCACAAAGACAAACACTTAGTTCCAAAGCTATGGCTTAAAAGTTAGTACCAAGAAATACATTATAGTACCTTTTGGGAAATTGGCCACCTCAGGTAACTATGTCAAAATAAAACACTCCTAAATGTAGATTCATTAGGCGGGGATCTGAGAACTCATGTAGATAGTATCCTAGCCTTCAAATGGTGTGTGTCCAAGGCAGTAAGAAAATCCTTCAATGTTGCTCAACTTATAAGCAAGGGCATGTCACTTAGGTCCAGAGAGGTCATCATACCCTGTACTTGTCCCTCATTAGGCCCATCATAGTGTATAACACCCCCTTCAGTATGTACCTGACCAGACACATGCAGCAACTGCAACATCCACAAAGGTTCCTTACAAAAAGAATATAGGGATTAAGCAGAATGTCCTATGCTGATCACCTCAAAGCCCTGTCTCTTTATTCATTATCATACAGACTTCTGAGAGGTGATCTTTGACTGACATACAAGGCATCCCTGGACCCTGTTTTGATAAATGTTTTGCACATCCACAAAACAAAAAGCATCAGAGCTACTAGATTAAAAGACCTAAATTTTGTTTGTGGCATAAACAGGACATGTTGAACAGACAGATATGTTTCTCAGAAAATTCCTGTTCTGTGGAACAGACTCTCCATCCATTTAAAGAAGAGTTCCTACCTACCCCTATTTAAGCACAAATTGGACCAATGAATGGGTAATCAGAAATCCACCTCTGTTCACGTGTCTATGTCTCTGATGGACAGATGCAGTCAGTAAATCATCTGCTATTAGGGTTGCCAACCGTCCTGTTTTTTCCAAGATATCCTGGATTTGGCCATCTGTGTCCTGGGAAGGACCTTCCCAGGACACCATATGCCCTGTTTTTGGCACAGCTTAGCACAAGTTACTATAACTTACTAAGTTTTCTCATAATCACTATTTAAGTAATGTGTGATAAGTCAAGTGGTTAATATCAGAACTGTGCATGTCTGCCCACACCATCTCGCCCATATCCTTAGACCTCAATGCCCACAGCAATTTGCCGACAGGCCTACAGGTCCATCCATCATGCATGCACGCTGCTCCTTTACAAAATTACAACTAAGCCTGTCATGGAGGAGCCCAGCCTGCTGGCCGGTGTTCTTACTCACTAGCACAACAACCTGTCTGCAGCATTGCTAACTTGTTCCAATGAAATTAATAACTGCGATAATTGACACATTATATTATCCACTTATAACACTGTTTACTTGAGAAAAATGTAAAACCAGCAAAAGACTAAAGGCAGCCAGCCCAGCCGTAATAATCTGAGATGCAGTAGTGCATCTGCACCATTACCGTCCGGATCTGGAACCTGTTTATTTAGCAGAATATTTCTGCGGTGTGATGATGCTTGGGGCTCCTGTACAAAGTAACTGTTCCTGGTTGTAACCCTCAGTGATGGGAAGTCCACCATAGAAACCGAGCACTCAGTTTGCAGAAAGGTAAGGTAGTAATGTATAAACGCATTGCTCTGCCTATACAGTCTTACATATACATGCGTGTGACATATAAGGTTAACACAGCTTTCTGGAGAAGTAGGTCAAGGGTAGCCAGGTAGGGGATTTGTGGGTTGAAGATACAGCATATTAAGCAAGTGTCTCCTTTAACTTGCTGGTGTCAAAACTAGTTCATTTGTTTTCTTCTGTTTGTACTGCGTGTCCTAAGGATGGAAGTGTGCCAGACATTAACCTCAGGTCCTCACTCAAGCTGCTAAACATATGTGCTCAGCAGAAAACACTAGTCTTTATTTTTAACTTGAACAGCGTGGGTGTGGAAAAAAATACACTCGTCGAACTCGTACTTCATTGTGCAGTGTATCACGGGAAACTTGATTTGCGTTATTTTTACATAGTTTCTTTTTTTTTCAATTTATTGTTTATTATTTTTGCAGACAAAAAATGCTCAGCCTAGAAAAAACATCTGCAAGCTCACTTGCAGCAATGGTCATTCTGACAGCACTGAAACAGTCAGCAAGTGATTATTTCATTATTATGCATTTATTTATGTTTGGTTATTTATTAAATATACAAACCTGGTTAACAATGAGTTATTTTTTAATGTACCTGCACCTTCTGTACTAAAGTTACTTGTTTTCATATGACTGTAATTTGTATTCAAACATATTTGGCACTTTTTTAAGTTGTCAAGGCTAAGTTCTTACTGCTAACCAACTGTCTGCATCACAGATTTTTAAGTTAGAAAAAATGCCTTTGTAATCACTATAGTGAGGGGTACAGAGCTACCTTGAGTGAACTTTATTTTTTGCCACCGAATCAGGACTAATCTACTAGGTGATTCCGTTTTGTGCACAGTTTTACTGTCTTTTTTTTTTTTTTCAAAACGTGTCCGCAGTTTTATGCTTTTGTGTGTGTGTGTGTGTGTGTGTGTGTGTGTGTGTGTGTGTGTGTGTGTGTGTGTGTGTGTGTGTGTGTGTGTGTGTGTGTCTGTTTATTATCTTCCAAAATTAGATGTTTTATTAGGATATATTGGGTCATCAGGTGACTGTGTGTGAATTGTTGTAACGAGGCTGACTGAAAAATGTACCATTAGTCCAGATGTAGTCTAAACGGGCATGTTATCAATGCCTATAGGGAATCGGGATTTGCAATGGGGATAGCAGAAGCAGAGTCAATTGTGTGCTGAAAATAAGATCTGGACCAGACTGCTTTGTAAAAACCCAAATGTTTTCTCAGGCACACAAATGCACGCTTGTGTTAAACACATTACAACAGGGTGACACTATCATGCTGTGTCTGGCTGAGAAGGCATTCCACTGATGCCGCAAATAAGCTTACAGTAGTTGGAGAAGGACACCCCTGGAAAAGTTCATTGGCTAGAAAGTAGAATCGCACGAGTAAGAGCCTGAGGCTAAAGGGTCTTACCGAAGAGTTTGCATGAAGTGCAGGACTTTCCACAACTTCCCCTTTGTCGAATGGATGCTTCACCCTTACTAAAAACTGATGTAGTCTGAAGCAACACTTTTGCATAGCAGTCACACAATCTGATATTGTTAGCTGATGTACTTGGGGGTTCACTGGAAATGGATACAAGTTATTATACAACTGAAGGTAGCGTGAATAGTGCAGAAACTGACAGAGAATGTAATGATTTGCCAAACACTCCTCCACCTAAAAAGAAAGCAAAGAGGTTGCCACAGTATCATCAAGAATGGCAGATAGAATTTTCCTTGTGTGAAAAAGTTCACGGCAATGTCTTCACAGCTCGATGCACATTGTGTAAGAAGGAGATTTCGGTTGCTTATGGTGGCAAAGGTGACATAGTAAATCGTAGCCATTCTAAACGTCATCAGAAAGCTCAGATTGCTGCAAACACTGCTGCCATTGACATTTTTTTCAAGATGAAGTCAATGACAGTAACAGCAATTGACAAGCAGGCAACGGTTGCAGAACTCGTGCGTGTTTTGCCACACTGTACGTCACCACATTTCCTACAACACTGCTGACTGTGGCGCTAAACTGGACCACTTGTTATATCAAGACTCGGCTACTGCTAAAAAGACAGCGTGTGGGCTCACGAAAGCAGAAGCACTGGTGACTGATGTCCTTGGCCCAAAGTCAGTGGAGTCCATTATGAAAGACATCACTGGTGACAATTCTATTCGATATTCTGTGTCAACTAATGCATCTAATCTCCAGAACAGAGAAATGTTTCCTGTCTGCATTCAATATTTTACTGTTGAAAGTGGTTTAAGTAAAAAGCTTTTAGACTTTGTTGAGCTTAATGCTGAGCATTCTACCTCTATCGCAGATAAGCTAGTTAAAGTTCTTTCAGATAATGGCCTTGATATTGCATGCATGTCTTCTTATTCAGCTGATAACGCAAGTGTGAACTATGGTGCAAAGCAGTCTGTGTTTACTGAGCTGTTGAAAAGAGATAGTAATATTCTGAAGACAAACTGCAATGCTCGTGTGATACACAATAACCTTGAAAAAAACTAATTGAGTAACTTGATTGTGATGTAGAAACAATAGTTACCAGCATTTACAGTCATTTCAGTGTATCTGCTAATAGGAGAGCCCAGTTGCAAAATATTTTTGACTTTGTATACTTAGAATATCACGAGTTGTTGAGGCATGTACCAACGAGATGGTTGTCTCTGGGTGCAGCTATTGACAAATTACTTGATTCATGGCCTGCCATTGTGTCCTACCTTGCATCTCTCGGTGAAGACTGCCCAAAGAGAGTTCATATGCATCTGGGAATAGAAAATAATATGCACGACTGTGAAGCAGTAGAGACAAACATTAAAAAAGCATACTTATGTTTTGTCCAGAGCATTTGCAATGTGTTTGAGGTGTGGGTCCAGAAAGTGGAGAGGGAAGATTTTACATTGCTTGAGCTGTTGCCTGTAATAAAGCAACTGAAAACTAAAATCGAGTCAAGCATAACTGATACATTTTTTGGACACAAAGCACAAACTATACTTGAGAATGTGGACATGGAACCTCATACAGTGTGTCTGCAACAAATTTTTTGGCAGCTCTAGAAAAGTGTTTAGCATACCTGAATAAATGGTTTAATTTCTCAGATGGCAGCGTCGCATGTGTGATGCATCAAATATCTCTAAATACAGAAGTAGCATTTGTATTGTATTGACTATGGGCAGGATTGACGATGGCTTGCACGGAGTCTAAGAGTAGTGTAAGACTCCATGCAGCCATCGCTATCCAGGAACAGCCTGTATGTGTGTGTAAGAGAGCACCTAAAACGGCTCTAACACGGACAGGGCGTGGATATGCTAATTACCTCACTTGCAGCTGAAAGGCATGCAAATGAGGTAATTTCGCGATCCAGGAAGCAGAAACCTGCCCGTGTAAGAGCCGTGTTATCTGCAGAAATGTACTCAGTTGATAACTGAGTACCATTCTGCAAATAACACAATGGAGCCTTGTCAGCTCCAAATAAAGGTTGCAAATGTCCCAGGCAGCATGCCAGTGGCCAAATATGTGGCCACTGGGAACGTACCCCGATGCAAAAATAAAATAAAAATGTTTTTTTTAAATGGGCTGTGCTATAAAAAAACAGAAAAATAAAAATTTTAAACCCACAAATGTGGATTTTATGCAAAGCATGAATTTACAATGTAAGGGAATAGCAGGCTGAAAACAACATGGCCACCGAGTAGGGGTTGCTAAGGGGGGAAGCTGAGTGTAAGACATGCAACTAGCATTAGTAGGCAATCCCATGTAAATGAGTGGTAGGATAGTGAATCACACTGTAACATAGCAAATGTGCACATTCCATGCAGTGTAGGAGTAGGATAAGGGGGAGTAACAGAGTAGGAGATAGGTGACATCACAGGGGGGAATGTATGAAAGAAATGCAGCTCATTGGAGCACAGTGGCATGTGAAAGATGTCAGTCACACATCATGGAAAGAGGAGTGTCAACAAGTAGGCATGGGAAAGCCAAGAAATGGAAGGTGTACACTATGGATAACACCAAAGTTTCTTGCTGGGCGTGCATGTGCGCGTGTGCGTGCTGGTAGGCACGAGTAAGATAGAGTGCGCATGTGTAAGCATGAACACACGTGTTTAAGGCAGAATTAGCATGTAGGAGCCTGTTTAAACACCTGTAAGCTTGTTTGCGCTGGTGTGCACGCGTTTTAACCCGAATAAGCAGATTCTAGTCCATCTAAGCATGTGTGCGTGCGTGTTAGCCGCTGTGAGCATGTTTTCGCTGGTATGCGCGTCGCTCCCCCCTGAGGAAACAGAAGGGAAAAAGGAAGCATGAGAAATAGTAGGAAGCTAGCAGGGATTACTGGCAGAGCTAGCAGGTGAAAACAATCAGAAGCAGGCAATTACACAGGCAGAACAGTAGCCCAGCCCAGCACTTAAAACTCTGCAAACAACAGTGCAGTATGTTTCTCTCAAGAGACACTGCAACAGAGGAGTAAGCTATTAGAAGTGAAAACTGAAAAAGCTTCACTCAGACCAAAAATGCTAGGGGCTGCCATAGCTGTTATAAGGAGACATATGCAACTTGCTGAGGGTGGTGACTATGCAAATGCTGCCGGACAACCCACAGTGAGGAGACTGAGAAGAGTGTACAGGCCCAGGGTCACCTACCAGGGGTTACATGAGCTGGAGATAGTGGAGCACTATAGAGTGGACAGAGACCTCCTACAGCAAATTGTTGAGCTGTGCAGGCCACACCTCACACACAGAACCAACAGAGGGGAACCCATCCCAGTGGAAACCAAGGTATGTGTTGGCCTAAGAATACTAGCAACAGGTACCTTCCAGAGACCAACTGGTGATATGATGGGGATATCACAGGCATCAGCATCCAGGGTACTGCACCAGTTCCTGGATGCCATGTCAGCACATGTCGGTGATCATGTATATTTCCCCAATTCCCGTGAGGTATTGGCCAGCAATATGCGTCTCTTCCAGCAAATAGCGGAATACCCTGAGGTAGTGGGTGCAATAGACTGCACGCATATACGCATCAAAGCACCAGCTGGTGAGCGGGGTAGGGCCTACATTAACCGCAAGGGCTTCCCCTCCATCAACTACCAGGTCGTGTGATGCCCAGGGCATAATCATGAATGTGTGTGCTGGCTGCCCTGGAAGCTACCATGATTCCCATATCTGGCATTTGACGCAGCTGTACCAGACATTTGCCAATGGGGACATCCCACATGGTCACTTAGTGGGGGATGCTGGCTACGCACTGGAGCCGTGGCTGATGACACCCATCAGAAATGCACACACACCTGAACAAGAATGCCATAATGAGGCACACGCACAAACACGAAATGTAATCGAGCGTGTGTTTGGGCTGCTCAAGTCATGGTTCCAGTGCCTGGACACATCTGGTGGAGCCTTGCAGTACTCACCAACTACATGTACCCAAATTGTCATGGTATGTGCTATGCTACATAATATGATTCTGCGAAAACAGCTGCAGCAGGACCAGCATAGGGCTGGGCCAAACAGCCCCCCACCATTGCCAAGCCAATCACAGGCAGAGCGTGACTCGGAGGAGGAACAACCTGAGCCTGCCCCAGTAGGCAGAAGGAGGCATGCCCAGTATGCCTTGGCCTTGGCAAAGAGGCAACGCATAGCACATACACTGGCTCAGTAGGAACCCTGGAAATGATACCTCTCTCTGACTCACACATATAGTAAAAGGGATGCCTAAGTTGACACAACCTGCTTTCAAACATGTACAGGGAGTGTAGTATGTGCATCCAACATAGACAGCCCTGCAGCACCACCTGAGGCATGATTGCCATGTGTTAAGCAATGTAACACCATGTAGTATATGCAAACTTGATGACCCTGACTAACATCCTACCCTCACCAAGCATGATGCCACAATATGAAGACAAGATGATCAATTACAATAATTGGCTTAAGTATTGCTGTTAGTCAAAGGGGATCCAATGCGTGTCAGCCTGGGATGACATGCTGAGCAAGACACGATGCTCCACCTGCTAGGGATGGCGTGCACCTATCACTCCTGGCCTTTTGGATACTGGCAAAGGCTGTTGTCACCCCCACCGTGCCTTGAATAGGTAAGGCTCAAAACACAAACCCACCTCCATAGGTATCACAAGGGATAAGAACCTAGATGTAATGCTACCCAATGCCAGAAGTCTAAACTGCAAGATGCATGCAGTCCAAACTCTCCTCAGCATGGAGAATGTTGATATCTGTTCTGTAACAGAAACCTGGGTCAAGGCTCACAAGAGCACCCTAACACTACCAGGTTACACCTCATACCATGCTTTACAGCCCCAAAACATGGAACAAACTACAAAAGGAGGGTGACTATCAATAATTGTCAAGGATAACCACACCCCCAGGTTGGTACCACAACAAGAAGCAGCATGGACTATCCACGGGCAAGTAACAGTGGCTAAAACTGCCTCCCAGTTTGTAGCCTGCTACAGACCACCCTCCTAATGCCAGGAACCGCACTTGGCCTACTTCGGAACACATGAAAATATCAAGGTCTCTCCAAACAACATTATATTGGGCGACTGAAAATACTCAAACATAGACTGGGAGCATTATTCTAGCTCCAACACCCTAGGCCAAAGGTTCCTAGAATTCATAAACCAAAATGCTCAGGAACAACTTACCACTCCCACAAGAGGGGTAAGCATACTGGATGTGATAATCAGCAACATGGGTACTCTATGCCCAGATGAGAAGTGTATCCCTCACTGGTAAGATCAGACCATAGAGTAATCACACTGGATATTCACATCCTGACCCCAGTCCCTGGGCAGAAAACCACAGTGAAAAACATGTGTAAAGCAAATGTTGCACTCCTCCAAACTGATGTGGAATCCATTAAAGGCCTTGTGCCTGTGGAAAATATGGGCCACACCTCAGAACCCTTTATAAATGCATTCTATGAACACTTTCAGGAATGCATGGATTATGCAATCCCAAATAAAACCAAGACCCAATTCCATACACACAGGCATCTGGCCTGGTGGACCCCAGCCATTACCAAACCATGCAAGAGAAGGAGGAAGCTACTACATGATAGAGCAAAAGGGAAGTAATCTCTGATCAGTATTATGGCAAAAAACTATGGCCACACATAAAATCCACTAAGGCCAGCTACAACATGTTGAATCTGGGAATCTTGAGGCAATGTTACACCTGCCCCATGTACACAGACAACCCCCCCCAACAAATACAAATATATGTGAGAGATGCAACTATTTATCCAAACTGGAGGCCGAGCTCTCTCAACTCAGTACTGGCAAAACCAGTCAGGAGGAGAAGGTAACCACACACACCACAAACCCAGTCTCACATAGACCTATCACAACTGCAAACCAAAGACATAAACACACAAAAACATTCCCGGAGGCTCTAATTAAAAATCTACCAAATCAACAGAGGCCTCCAAAGCAGACACCCAAGCAACCACTACCTCAAAACATAGCACATGCAACACATAGTTCACAAAGTCAGTGTGCCAAACAGTCACAGCCCTTAAGGACAAACAACATGCCTGATACACTTGTAATAGGTGACTCCATAGTCAGACACACTGATGTCCCGCTCACCAGACTGAACAAGGAAAAGGTTACAGTAAGCTGCCTGTTGGCCGCTACAATCCCACATAACACAAGCACTCAGGTCACTCCAAAGCAAGTACAAATATGACTCAGTCATTGTCCATGCTGGTGTGAATGACCTGAGACGTACCTCCCTGGACTACATGAAAAGAGACATAGAGGAGCTCTCTGATTATGTAGCCCAGGCCGGTATGACCCTGACCCTGAGCAGCATCTTACCCTCACCAAGAATGATGCCACAGTACAAACACAGAATGATCAGCTTTAACAATTGGCTCAATTACTGGTGTCATTCCAAGGGGATCCAATGTCTGTCTGCTTGGGATGACATGCTTGACAAGCCACACTGCTTTGCCAGGGATGGCTTGCACCTGTCACCCCTGGGCTTCTGGATATTGGCCAAGGCTCTTGCCACCTCCATAGTGCCTTTTTTAGGCAAGGCTCAAAAGACAAACCCACCTCCCTAGAAAACATAAGTGGAAAAAAATAAGGGTAATGCTGCTCAATGCCAGAAGTCTAAACCTCAAGATGCATGCTCGAGGCCCTCCCAGTATGGAGAACATTGATGTCTGTGCAGTGACGGAAACCTGCTTCAAGGCTCCTGAGAGCACCCCAGCACTACCAGGTTATACCTCATATCATGCTTTTCGGCCCCAAAACCTGGACCAAACCACAAAAGGAGGGGGAGTATCCATATTCATCAAAGATACCCACACCTCCAGGTTACTGACAATGCACAAAGCATCGGAGACCATCCATGTGCAACTAACCATAGGCAAAACTGCTGTACAGTTTGTAGCATGCTACAGACCACCCTCTCAAACCCAGGAACCCCACTCAGCCTTCCTGAAGACACTGGAGAGTATGAATGTCTCTCCAAATACCAAACAAGGTACTCACAAATTACCACATAGGTGGTAATCCATTACGTACGGAAGAAGTAATCAGGGACCTAGGGACACAAGTGGACAGTAACCTCTCATTTGACACTCACATTGCCAAGGTGGCTAGGAAGACCTTCTATATTGGCCACCTTATCATGAAAGGATTCACATCTACATCAAGAGAGGTCATTGTGCCCCTATACTCTTCTCTTATCAGGCCCATAATTGAGTACAATGCCCCATTTGGGATGTACCTTACCCGACACCTGCAGCAGTTAGAAAGACCCCAAAAGTACCTCACCAAGAGGATAAAGGGTCTCAAACATTTGTCATATGCTGCCCGGCTGAAGAAACCCCAGCTGTATTCAGTCACATACTGCCTACTCAGAGGCGATGTATGCCCGATGTACAAGGCCATGTCCAATCCAGAATTAATGGACATGCTCCACCTCAGAAAATCCAAATCCATCAGAGCCATGAGAGCGAGATTTCAACCTCAACACATAAATAAATAGGATGTGCTGGAGGGACAGATTCATAACCCAGAGGCTCCCTACACTCTGGAACAGAATCCCAGTCCATGTTAGGCAGAGCCCCTCACTGACTCTCTTCAAGAGGAATCTTGACGAGTGGATGGGAGATCGTAGATTTACACTGGGGTCATCACTGTGTCACGTCTAGACAGAGGCACAGTAAAGTAAACCCTAAATGGGCATAATATTCACATTGCAAGGGGTGGCGAAAGCCACACACACTCTGGCTAGGCTTATAAATGCCCTAGGGCAGATAGCCTAGTATGAACCTATGAACCTATGAAGATACAAATTGTACAGGACACTAAGGATAATCACAAGGCTTTCTTAACTGATGGTAGGAACCTTGGTGGGAATTCACAGATATGCTCTGAATTACTCAAATATTACAAACAATACACCAAACCCACACACATTGCCAACATCCAACCTGACAGGTTCATTGCAACCCCCCCCTCACCAAAATGCCAAATATCTATCCCAGCAGAGTGCTGGCCCCTGACATTGCAGATGCTGAGGTAACAGCCAGCATCTTCAAAGCAAAACACACAGCATCAATGGTACGAGATGGTGTCCTGGGCTGAGTCCAACATGAACTCCAAGAAGAATGGAACACCAAATAACACTACTGCTCAATCTCAGCCTTACCACAGGATATGTACCCAAAGAGCAGTGTACAGCAACAGTGGTCCCTCTCCACAAAGGTGGTGCCTGAATGGATACTGCAAACTATCACCCCAGAATCCTGACAAGCTTGGTCTGCAAAGCTATGGAAAGGATCATCATGGACCTCAGAAATAAAGATATTGGGGACCTACAGACACTGGACCCTACCCAGTGTGGCTTTCTTAAGGGCAGATCCTGCCCCTTAAACATGTTTGACTCATTTGAAACAGTCATCAAGGCCATTGATGAGGGGAATGTGGTCCACACAGCCTATCTGGACCTTGCAAAAGCCTTCCATACAATACCCCACTTGTTCATTATAGATAAGCTCACCAGCTTAAATATAAACCCCTATGTCAGTAGATGGGTTGCAAACCAGCTCAAGGACAGAACTGACATGGTCAGAAATGCTGCAGCCATGTCAGACTACAAACCAGCTACAACTGGCATCCCACAAGGCTCGGTCCTGGGACCTCCCTTGTTTGGTATATATTTCCCATAGGTACAGGCCAACATGGAAGGACTGTGTCTGAACAAGTTTGCAGATGACTACAAACTGGGCACCATATCTGACCCTCCAGCTGACACAAGCATCCTACAAAAGGGCCACATAGAAACAGACAACTGGTGCCAGAGCCATGTCATCAAGCTAAATGCAGAAAAGTGTATAGTCATCCCCTTTGGAAAACAGTAAGTGCCCACCAATTACCACATAGGTGTTAACCCATTAAGTACTTTAGAAGTAATAAGAGACCTGGGGACACAAGTTGATAGATATCTTGCATTTGACAACCATGTGGCTGTAGTGGTTACAGAAACATACCATATACCCACCTAATCATGAAGGTATTCACATCTAGATCGGGGAGGTCATCGTGCCTCTTCAGTCATCCTTCATCAGCCTCACAATTGAGTACAATGGCCCCTGTGGGATGTACCTCAGCAGACACCTCCAGCAACTGGAAAGACCCCAAAAGTACCTCACCAGGAGGATCAAAGAGCTCTAACAGATGCCATGTGTTGCCTGATTAAACAAACTGCAGCTCCACACAGTGCCATACTGCCTGCCCAGAGGCAATCTGTGCCTGATGTATAAAGCCATGTCCAAGCTGGAATCAATGAACATGCTGCACCTTGTAAAATCTGAATGCCAGTGAGCTATGCACATGAGAGACCTGAACCCCAGCACTGACATAAATAGGACATGCTGTAGTGATTGATCCATAACCCAGAAGCTCCCTCCACTCTTGAGTAAACTCCCAGTACAGGTTAGCCAGAGAGTCCCTCATTGACTCTCCTCAAGAGGAATCTTGATGAGTGGATGGGAGATGGTAGGTTTACCCTGGGTATCACTGTTATGTCACGGGTAGACAGAGGCACAGTATACTAACCTTGAAATATGTCATGGCAAACTCCAGTTACAATGTGTGTTGAAGGACAAACACACTCTCTGACTAGCATTAGAAATGGCCTAGGGCACATAGCTAGTGTTTGTCAATGTCCACCCAAGTTGCAGAATACACTACCAATGTTGGACAAGCCTGGTTTAAGTAGTCCATATCTGAACAAAATGCAACATGGTCATATTTGCACAACTGGCCCTTAACCAGTCTGGTGTGCTCACTATGAATATTTAAAGCAGTGATAGGACTGAAACCCAGGATACTGTCCACCACAGTGAAAGTACTGAACCAGTACACTATACAATATTACAGTGTTTGGTCAGTATGAAAGGATGTTGACAACTGTATGCAAACTATCCCATGGAAACCCTGCAGGCACAGTATAATCCCTGTTGGGTTCAGACACAAAGCAGTTGGGCAGTAAGAACACAACATGACTTCCAACACACAACTATAAATGTGAAATATTGTTGAAGTTCACACACAACCACAAATGTGGTGGACCTCAGATTTCAACATATGGAAAGCTCACACTGGGCATGCTCGCACACTTTGATAAATGAGACATATGTCAGGCAACAAGCCATGGAAAGCCTGAACTGGGCATGCTCACACACTTAGGCCATGTCTCAGTTTAGCAGTTGGCCACACATATCTGGCATTTGTATGTGTTAAGCCAGGAACCTCCCACAATACAGCAATCTGCCCAGTGCACACAGTTAAATGACAACAGAGACATAAGTAAAATAGTGGATCCCTCTCATATTCAAACATCTTCCACAGATACACAAGTTGTTCATAGAAACAGGGAAAGCTATGGCAATAAAGACCTGCAAACAGTTTATCAGCAACAAATATTGTGCATCTGAAAATTAAACATATGGGTGTAGAGGTCAATACTAGGCTGTTTGCCCTAGGGAATACATAAGCTTAGCCAGAGTGTGTTTGGCGTCTGCCTCCCCAGTACAGTAGGCTACTGTGCCTCTGTAAAGTAGGTCACAGAAGGCACCGTTTAAGGCTAGTGTGCTGTGCCTCCATCAAGCAGGGACACAGTGGAGATCCCAGGGGTTGAATTTGCAATGTCACATCCATGTGGCTGGTGTTTGCTGGAAGAGGGTTGGCGAGGACTTATAACAGTAATTGGGCATCAATTACAGACTGAGGGAGCCTTATCTGCAGTGTCTGGACAATTTCACTGTCAACACTTTGAAGTGATGATTTTGAGGGATTGAAGTGTCTTGCCAATACTGTTCAGAGACGTCCTCCCTCTGTGGGATATTGCTCTGTAATGTATTAGCTCCCTCCTTCTGTTGTACAGCTTATATATGGCTGGTGTACACCAGACAGGTCTCCTGTTGTGGAGGAGTCTTGGGTTTATTTGGGATAGCATGATCAATGCAAACCTTCCGGATGCTCATAGAATGCAATTGTCAAGGATTATGCAGAGTGTCCTGTATAATCCCGAGCATGGGTCTTTTGAAGTCTTCCACCCCAGTCTTCACAAGTGCAAAGTCTGCTTTTGATAAATACTTTGTTTGCAGTGACTTCCTTGCCCTGGGGTGGGGATGGGATATGGATGTCCAGGGAAAGTTGGTTATGGTCAGATATTAACAATGGTGGTCTACCTCTGGTGTGGAACATAGAGTCCCCATGTTGCAGATGGTCAGGTCCAATATGTATTCCCCTTGTGGCTGTGGTGATTGGTCCTGCCATAGCACATGGATTCACAAATTGTAGTGGCTGTAGGGTGATGTTGTTGAGGCCTGAGTAGTTCCCCCACTCAATATACCTGTACCTGAAGTTAACCACTGTAATGGTGTATGTGAACACCTTCATATCCTACACTGTTCCCAGGGAAGCAAAGTGTGGTTCCTGGATATGGGAGGGGTGGTCTGAACTGGTTGTGTTGTGTGTTACAGGTCCTGTGGTCATGAAGCATGGTATAAAACATAACCTGGCAGTGCTGATGTGCATATGTGACCCTGAAGTAGGCGTCTGTTAATGCATATATATGCTATCCCCTTACTGACAGATAGTAATAGATGTACATACCTCTTTATAAATAATGATGTCAGCACCCTATAAATACTGCAGGAGAAGAAAAGATACCCAGTAATTTGAATAGTGCGCTCTGCTAATGCATCTCTCTCAAGTGTCATAATATAGTTAAGTAGGGGTTTGAATCCTGCAAATGCATAGTGTGTGTGATTGGGGAGGGGGTTAGTGTGTGTGCAATTCTGTTTGAAAGAAATGTCCCTTTTGGCAACTAGAAGAACACACTACATGATGTACATTCCTCTTTCTAAACACTGATGATGTCAGCACCCTATAAGTATAGCAGGAGAAGGGAAACCTCCCAGTAATGCGAATAGAGTGCTCTGCTAATGCATCTCTCTCAAGTGTCATAACATAGTTAGGTAGGGGTTTGAATCCTGCAAATGCTCAGTGTGTGTTTGGGGGGGGGGTTAGTGTGTGTGCAATTCTGTTTGAAAGAAATGTCCCTTTTGGCAACTAGAAGAACACACTACATGATGTACATTCCTCTTTCTAAACACTGATGATGTCAGCACCCTATAAGTATAGCAGGAGAAGGGAAACCTCCCAGTAATGCGAATAGCGCGCTCTGCTAATACATCTCTCTCAAGTGTCATAACATAGTTAGGTAGGGATTTGAATCCTGCAAATGCTCAGTGTGTGTGTGCAATTCTGTGTGAAAGAAATGTCCCTTTTGGCAACTAGAAGAACACACTACATGATGTACATTCCTCTTTCTAAACACTGATGATGTCAGCACCCTATAAGTATAGCAGGAGAAGGTAAACCTCCCAGTAATGCGAATAGCACACTCTGCTAATGCGTTTCTCTCAAGTGTCATAACATAGTTAGGTAGGGGTTTGAATCCTACAAATGCCATGTGTGTTTTTGTCACACAGTTTGTCCATGTGTGTTGGGTGTTGCTCTTAATATTGTATGACATATATTATATCAGTAATGTCAATGCACACATGGGGTATGTGTGCCACATAGACATATGTACCTGTGACCTTAAATAGTTCCCATGTGTGAAGCCTGCCTCATGTGAATACATGGAATTTGCATTACACAACTTTTTGACTGTGGTTTTCTGTGCAGGGGCTGCGGTTGGTATGTGAATATACAGTGAGAGTAGTCTATGGTGTCATCTTACCAGTGAGGGATACACTTCTGGTCTGGAGCATATAGTCCACATGTTGGTGATGATCAGGTGCAGCATGTTTTCCCCTCTTGTGGGAGTGGTAACAAGTTGTTCCATAGCATTTGAGTGTATGGATTCTAGGAACCTTTCACCTAGGGTGTTGGAGCTACAGTAATGCTCCCAGTCTATGTGTGGGTAAATGAAGCTGCCCAATATATTGTTGTTTGGAGACACCTGCATATATTCATGTGTTCTTAAGTAGGCCAAGTGGGTTACCTGGGTTTAGGAGGGTGGTCTGTAGCAGGCTATGAACTGGAAGTCAGTTTAACCCACTGTTAGTTGCACATGGATAGTCTGTGATGCGTCACGCTGTGGCAACAACCTGGGGGTGTGGGTATAGGTTCATAGGTTCATAGGTTCATACTAGGCTATCTGCCCTAGGGCATTTATAAGCCAAGCCAGAGTGTGTTTGGCTTTCACCACCCATTTTAAATTAATGTTGCTATGCCCTTTTTTGAGGTTAGTATACTGTGCCTCTGTCTAACAGTGACACAGAAGTGATACCCGGGGTAAACCTATGATCCCCCATCCACTCATCAAGATTCCTCTTGAAGAGAGTCAATGAGGGACTCTGCCTAACCTGGACTGGGATTTTATTCCAGAGTGAAGGGAGCCTCTGGGTTATGAATCTGTCCCTCCAGCATGTCCTATTTATGTCAGTGCTGAGGTTCAAGTCTCTCGAGCGCGTAGCTCGATGGGATTTGGATTTTCTGAGGTGCAGCATGTCCATTACTTCCAGGTTGGACATGGCGTTATACATCAGGCACAGATCGCCTCTGAGCAGGCGGTACGCCACTGAGTATGGAGTTTTGTTAACCGGGCAGCATATGGCATCTGTTTGAGCCCTTTGATCCTCTTGGTGAGGTACTTTTGGGGTCTTTCCAGTTGCTGCAGGTGTCTGGTAAGGTACATCCCAAAAGGGGCATTGTACTCAATTATGGGCCTGATGAGGGATGAGTAAAGAGGCACAATGACCTCCCCTGATCTAGATGTGAATCCCGTCATGATTAGGTGGGCTATATAAAATGTTTTTCTAACCACTTTGGCCACATGGTTGTCAAATGAGAGATTGCTATCAACTTGGGTCCCCAGGTCCCTAATTACTTCTTCCGTACTTAATGGATTACCACCTATGTGGTAATTTGTGGGCACTTTGTTTTTGCCAAAGGGATGACTATACACTTTGTGGCATTTAGCTTGAGGCCATGGCTCTGGCACCAGTTGTCTGTTTCTATGAGGCCCTTTTGGAGGATGGTTGTGTCGGCTGGAGAGTCGATTATAGCGCCCAGTTTGCAGTCATCTGCAAACTTGGTCAGCCACAGTCCTTCCGTGTTGGCCTGTACCTCCGAGAAATATATACCGAACAGGAGAGGTCCCAGGACTGAGCCTTGTGGGACGCCACTTGTAACTGGTTTGGAGTCTGACATGGCTCCAGCAATTCTAACCATGTGGGTTCTGTCCTTGAGCCAGTTTGCAACCCATCTAGTGACATAGGGGTTTATATTTAAGCTGGTGAGCTTATCTATAATGCCCGAGTGGGGTATTGTATCGAAGGCTTTTGCAAGGTCCAGGTAGGCTGTGTGGACCACCTTCCCTCGTCAATGGCCTTGGTGACTGTTTCAAAGAAATCAACCAGGTTTAAGAGGCAGGATCTGCCCTTAACAAAGCCAAACTGGGTAGGATCCAGTGTCTGTAGGTCCCCAATATCTTTATTTATGAGGTCCATGATGATCCTTTCCATAGCTTTGCAGACCAAGCTAGTCAGGCTTATGGGGCAATAGTTTCCAGGATCCGTTGAGGCACCACCTTTGTGTAGAGGGACCACTGTTGCTGTACGCCACTCTTTGGGTACATATCCTGTGGTAAGGCTGAGATTGAACAGTAGTTTTATGTTTGGGTTTAGCTCATCTTGGAGTTCATGTAGGATGCAGCCCGGGACACCGTCTGGTCCCATTGATGCTGTGTTTTTTGCTTTGGAGAGGGCAGCTCTTACCTGAGCATCTGGGATGTCAGGGGGGCAGCACTCTGCTGGGATAGGTATTTGCCCTTCTGGTGGTGGGGGGGGGAGTTTGTGCTGAACCTGTCAGCTAGGATGTTGGCAATGTCTGTGGGATCTGTGTATTTTTTGTCATTTTGGACTAATTCTGAGCATATCTGGGAATTCCCACCCAGTTTCCTAACATAACTAAAGAAAGCCTTGTGATTATCCTTAGTGTCCTGTGCAATTTTTCTCTCGAAGCTGGCCTTAGACGATTTTATGAGTGCCCGTAGTATTTTGCTAACACTGATTAGAGATGCCTTCCTTTTTGGGATTTTGCTCTATCATGTAGTAGCTTCCTCCTTCTATTGTATAGTTTGTTTATGGCTGTGGTCCACCAGACAAGACATCTGCCTTTGGAGGATTGGGTCTTGTTTTTATTTGGGATTGCATGATCCATGCATTCCTGAAGGTGTTCATAGAATGCGTTTATAAAGGATTCTGCAGTCTGGGCCGTATTTTCCACAGGCCCGGGGGCTTTGAAGGATTCCACCTCGGTTTTGAGGGATGTGAAATTTGCTGTAGAGAAGTTTTACACTGTGGGTTTCTGGGCAGGGGGTGGGGTCTGGATGTGAATATCCATTGAGATTAGTTTATGGTCTGATCTTACCAGTGAGGGATACACTTCTGGTCTGGAGCATAGAGTCCCCATGTTGGTGATGATCAGGTCCAGTATGTTTTCCCCTCTTGTGGGAGTGGTAACAAGTTGTTCCATAGCATTTGAGTTTATAAATTCTAGGAACCTTTGAGCTAGGGTGTTGGAGCTAGAGTAATGCTCCCAGTCTATGTTTGGGTAGTTGAAGTCCACCAATATAATGGTGTTTGGAGAGACCTTCATATTTTCCAGTGTTCTCAGGAAGGCCAAGTGGGGTTCCTGGGTTTGGGAGGGTGGTCAGTAGCAGGCTATAAACTGGAAGGCAGTTTTACCCACTGTTAGTTAAACATGGATAGTCTCTGATGCTTCGTGCTGTGCCACCAACCTGGAGGTGTGTATCTTTGACGAATATTGATACTCCCCCTCCTGTTCTGGTTCGGTGCAAGTTTTGTGGCCGACAAGCATGGTATGAGGTATAACCTGGCAGTGCTGGGGTGCTCTCGGGAGCCTTGAACCAGGATTCTGTTACTGCACAGATATTGATGTTCTCCATGCTAAGGACAGTTTCCAGTGCATGCATCTTGAGGTTTACAGTGCTGGCGTTGAGTAGCATTACTATTAGTTTCTTATCCCTTGTGATACCTATGGAGGTGGGTTTGTCTTTTTAGCCTTGCCTAAAAAAGGCACTATGGGGGTAGCAAGAGCCTTTGCCAATATCCGAAAGCCCAGGAGTGACAGGTGCAAGCCGTCCCTAGCAAAGCATCGTGGCTTGTCGAGCATGTCATCCCAGGCTGACAGGCATTGGATCCCCTTTGAATGACACCAATACTTAAGCCAATTGTTGAAATTGATCATCTTGTCTTCATATTGTGGCATCATTCTTGGTGAGGGTAAGATGCTACTCAAGGTCAGGGTCATACCGGCCTGGGCCACATGCTCAGAGAGCTCCTCTATGTCTCTTTTCATGTAGTCCAGGGAGGTACATCTCAGGTCATTCACACCAGCATGGACAATGACTGAGTCATATTTGTACTTGCCTTGGAGTGACCTGAGTGCTTGTGTTATGTGGCGGATCCTAGCCCGACAGGCAGCTCACCGTGACCTTCTCCTTGTTCAGCCTGGTGAGCGGGACATCAGTGTGCCTGACGATAGAGTCACCTATTACAAGTGTATCAGGTGTGTTGTTTAGCCTTAAGGGCTGTGACTGTTCGGCACACTGGCTTTGTGAGCTATGTGTTGCACGTGTTTTGTTTTGGGGTAGCGGTTGCTTGGGTGTCTGCTTTGGAGGTCTCTGCTGCTTAGGCAGATTTTTATTTAGAGCCTCCGAGTATGTTTTTGTGTGTTTATGTGTTTGGTTTGCTGTCGTGGTAGGTCTATGTGAGACTGGAATTGTAGTGAGTGTGGTTTCCTTCTCCTCCTGACAGGTTTTGCCAGTACTGAGTTGAGAGAGCTTAGCCTCCAGTTTGGCTATATGGTTGCATCTCTCACATGTGTTGGAATTTGTTGGGAGGAGGAGAGGGTTGTCTGTGTACATGAGGCAGTTGTAACATTGCCTCAAGATTCCCAGATTCACCAGCTGGACCAGAGAGGAGATTGACAACTGACCTTTGGACATGCTAGAATAGTATTGGGAATTCCTTTATAATTGACAACAAAAAGGGCCAATGGGGAACAAGGTACTCAAGGGGAGTTTGTGAGGGTGTAGTGCTTTTAATTTGTTAGTGCTGACTTATATAATTGCTTTAGTGAGCAAGTGCCAGGTAACTTAAATGCAATGTGTTACAGGTAACTTAAATGCAAAAATGACAAACAGTAACTTTCTTTCAAGTGAAACAAGGAAATAAGTACAGTATGCAATGCAGGTGTCACTAGGAATCCACAGAAGTGCTGAAAAGCCACGTTTTAGGTGGAATTAGCGTTTCAGGGAAATAAGCAAACAAGCATACAAACAAAGCTACATTCAGCAGGCCTGGATCTAGTCTATGCTACAGCAAACAAGGTGTACCAAATTCAGTAAGAAACAGTTCAAATATGCAGGCACTATATGCCTTTAGCCAGAAATTCCCAGCTCAGATGGCCAGAGTCCAGCCTCTCCTCCCACAAGAGTGCAGACCATGAACCTTCTTAATGTAAAATAACTGGCCTGAAGCCCAAGTGCTTAAACCAGAACTAATACACTTTTAGAATAACAGACACTGAGCCCTCAATCAGCAGTTCCCAACTTAGAAGGATGTAAGCTACCTGTCCTGCCACCACAGTATCCTTGACATTTAATGAGACTCACCCTCCTGTCATAGTTAGTTTCGTGTTTTGGGGCTGTCAAGCATGGTATGAGGTGTAACCTGGTAGTGCTAGGGTGCTCTTGGGAGTCTTGAACCTGTTGTCTGTTACTGCACAGATATCAACATTCTCCATGCAGAGTAGAGTTTGGACTGCATGCATCTTGCGGTTTACATGTCCGGCATTGAGTATCATTACTTCCATTTTCTTATCCCCTGTGCTACCTATGTAGGTGGCCTTGTGTTTTCAGCCTTACCACCAGAATGCAAAGATGTGCAGACATTACACTATGATAATCAATAGTGGTGTACAAAACAATACAATGACAATCATACTGTTAATGCATCAGGCATGCTGGGATATACCCACAATGATATCATTACACTGTACTGTTGACAACATGATAATATTACTACACTTCTATGTAGTCACCCTGTGCATCAGCACCATGTTAACCTGTTCCTGCATCGATGTTACAGATTGCAGGAGGTGGCACAGTTTCATCATATGCACAGGGTGTGTACTTGGTATGCCTGAGTCTGCCACTGATACAACCAATCGACATGTATGTGTGTGTGTGTTAGTCAGGGACAACAGTACAAGATGGGGCAATGTTGATGCGGTGTGTGCATGTATGTGTTAGCCCTAGGTGTTAGCATTATGCATGTGTGTATGCATGCACACAGTTCCACCTCGTGGCTGCCATATACGGGTGTTTGTGGACAGCCACAGACTGTAACTGCCAGGTCATACAGATCACTGTCTCTGGCCATGGACATGGTACCTGTGCCTGGCAGGGGTGCTACGGACAGTATCAGGTACTAAGCCAGACTGGGTACTGTCATCAGAAGCAGTTGGTTGATGACTGGACACATGTCCCTGCTGGGACTGTCCAAAGCCATGTGCACGTGGTCTCCTAGGGCGGTCTGATGACAGCACAGACCCAGCATTGCTGGGGCTGGTACTGGCACTATGGGAGTGGCTGTGGGTTTGTTGTCATCCGCGACGACTGCCAGCTGCTGATGTTGCTGGCATATGTCCACGTCGACGCCTCAACCATCCTGCATTGCCCTGGCTCATGGACATGTAGTTGTGGAACAGATCTAATGTGTCCCCCCAACGTCTGTCAATGACCTCGGTGAAATTACGGATGGCAGCCGCAACGTCACGCATAGTGTCATTCATAGCAGTGCGATGTGCTCTAAGCTCTCTCAGACCCTGTCTGGTGTACCGTTCCATACGTGCCTGTGCCTGCATTACAGCCCAGAACATAGCTGAGGTTGAAAGACCTCTGTGGGCACGACTGACAGGGGCAGTACGACCACGGATGCTCCCACAAGAACCCCTGGACATCTGCCTGTGTGGTACCATGTCAGGACTCTGGCCATGGCTGCTGTGAGGGGATGCATGTGCTACTGATACCACATTACCCTGGTCAATGCCCACTCTATGCTGTCCCTAACCTAAGGACATTGGTGACAATGGATGTATTGGCAGGATGACTGTGCGCATTGATGGGGTTGACTGCTGTGTACTGTCGATTGGCTGACCAACAACAGACCCTGTCACACTTCCTTGTGCCATTACACATGTATCATCATTATCACTATCCCCAGCAGTGGATTCAGGTTCCCTGCTGCACACCACCAGAGCAACACCAGAACCTGTGAGAGGAAGACAGGAAACACAGTTTACAATGTGTGCACGATGTTACCACAGATGCACACGAGCACATGAACACATGCGCACATGCACACATGCACACATGCACACATGGGCACATGCACACATGCGCACATGGACACATGGACACATGCACATATGCGCACATGCACACATGCGCACATGGGCACATGCACACATGCGCACATGGGCACATGCACACATGCACACATGCACACATGCACACATGCACACATGCGCACATGCACACATGGGCACATGCACACTCCTCAGTACATGAGATACAAACACAGACACAAACACACCTGCAATCCAACACATAGTAATACTGTTTGAGGGTATTATTACTATTATTATCATTAGTATTAAAAGTATTGTTATTACACACTCACCAGCATGGATTGGCTGCCTTGCTGTTACACCAGAGGGAACTGCACAAATAAGACATTTATTGTCAGTGGGCACAACTGTGCCATTGATACTGTGAGTATAATACAGTTCAGTAGTACAACAGTTGGCTTTCACAGGTCTACTGCTGATATTGAGAACATCAATCTTGCACAATAATTTCCAGGATAACAGCTACAAACACAGTACACATCTCACACATGCATAAACTACCAGTGTAAAGAACAGTCAACTATAGATATGGCATGTTACCTGCACGCTCCATGTCCACATGCTGGGTGGCTCCAGCCTCCATCATTACACATGTCTGCGGATGTTGTTGGGCTGGAGCCACGACACTTAGGAGGAACCCCTCTTGTCTGGTGAGGGGGGGTGTATAGCTGCCCCACCACCTGTGGCAAGCTGTTGCCTGTGGATATCAGATGCACGCTTACGGACATTTCTAATTAAATCACTGCAGTGATGGTGTACTTGCTCATATGTCCGGTTATGCATGCCTATGTCATTTACCCGACGGACAAGGTCTTGCCACAGTGCAGCCCTCTCCTGCTGGTTCTGGCTGGTGCGGGAAAAGAGTGTGGCAAACTTCCACACCAGGCTCTGGTGTATCTCCTCTTCCTCTGCAGCTGAGTACGAGGGGTTGCGCTGGTGCACCATTGCCCTGGAAGGAAAAGAAAAATATGTGAGCAAGTAATATGACACACATAATACTCTACTGTAGTGATATCACTGAACTTCCATACATAGCATCTGTCTGTCTATTGGGGGATACACATGTAAATGACCACATATCACTGCTCAGCCAACAACTGTGTGACAGTGCCTGGCACACTCCATACAACAAACTAGTATACACCAGCAGTCGGCACACTGTTTGAGGTCCAATGCACAACCTCACACTGGGGGTTTGTATCAAGGTAATGGATGGGGAACATTGTCAACCCATGCAATGCATGCAATGCACAGTTAAAATTTCAATGGTAATGCACCCTAGTCTTTGTGGCCATACCCCTACCTACACCGCAGTCACATACAGGGAACCACAGCACAACATATGGCAATGTAGTATGTTTGTATCCCAATACCTGACACATCTTTCTCTGGCCTCACACCAAGGATACACACACTACCATGACAGACACAAAGTCATGCTGAGCAATCACACCATTACTGACCTTGCACACAGTCAGAGGTACACTCATTCCACCTCACATAGTTGGTATTGCAATGAGTACATGTGTGTGTGCATTGTGTCATAGGTAGGTAGTATGCTATTGGCCCTGGGCCTACAGCAGCATACTGTTATGCTACCCTGCCCCTTGGGACACATGTAATGTGATTGTACTTGCTCCTGTCAAACAGTTACACAGGGTGACTCATATGGCATATTACCTATCTGCATAACATTCAACAGGGGTATGTCTGACATCTACTAATGAGGAGCCTTGCTTCTTAATGCTGGGTGGTTTACTCCAGGGTATGGCTTATTTGTGGGTAGGAACCTGTACCTCCACCATGTGCTCTTTACTGTGGTGCCAAGGATTACAGACATAGGTCATTTAGGCTGGGGATATTGTGAGGTGTTACCATTGTTGTTGGACAACTGTTATGGGTGTGACTTAACTATGTATATCCAGCAGTGGTAACCTCTGTGTACGTAGTATGAAAGGCACTCTATCTGTGGTTTTGTCAGTCACTCTGCATAGGTGATGTGTTTGAGGGCATTATCACTGTTAGTTAGGTATGACTGTGTCCTTCTCCCTTTCTGTAGTTGTCATGGGAGGTACATACCGTGTAGGACATTGTGAGGTGTAGAGGGGTACAGTGACCTACATTTCCCTAGCTGACAAACCATTTGTGCTGACACGTACCATGTACAGGGATTACAAGACTAGTGTGCCACTGTCAATATCAAAGGGGAGGCTATTGTACACTTGTTTCCCATGTTCCCTTCTGACACACCCAGTAGTAGGCAGGCAACCACCTATGTGGTGGTTAGTGGTGAAAGTGTTTTGGAATGGGGTATGGTACTCCAGTATCCACACTGGTGTTCAGTCCATGCCTTTGTCACCAGACACCTGTTGCAATACATCTGCACACATGTGCCTCTCTCAGTGTATATATATATATATATATATATAGGGAGAGAGAGAGAGAGATATTCATATAAATAAATATCTCTAGACATTCATATCTGTCTGTATATGTGTATGTATCTATATATATCTATAGATGTATGTGTCTATTACATATATATGTATATACATATTCTATCTATCTATCTATATATGTCTATCTATTTATACTTCCCTCTCTATCTAGGTACACATATATGCATATTATATATATATATATATATATATATATATATATATATACATATATAAATATACATATACATATACATACATATATATATATATATATATATATATATATATATATATATATATTTTTTTTTATTTACACATACGAATACACACACTAACATACTGCTAAACATCCATTACTGTACAACCTACATTGCACGTTGTACTACAACCTACATTGATATGTGCACATAGCAACCTTCAAATACATATGTATGTCCAGCCTTCACTAACAGTTGCAGTATGTCCCCTGCCCTATGCACATCTTCATATATATATAGATACAGACAGCTAACACATATGGAGGGTTCACAGTATGTAGATTATTAGATTATGTAGTTGACATTACCTTTGTTTCCCATTGCTGTTTGTGATGGCTTGCTGCTTGGTGTCCTGCTGATGGTTAGCTTGATGTTTTTTAATTTTTTTTTTGATGTCTCTCTCTGTGTCTGTGTGTGTGTGTGTGTCTCTCTCTCTCTCTCTCTGTCTCTCCCTCCGGTTGTTGCAATGAAACTATTGCATGTGTGGACTGGGAGTACAGGCTGCTTTTGTAGGTATCTGCACATGTGCATGTGATGGCCTCTGCACCAATTGTTAGCCAGCATTTACTAATTGCATGCAGCCTGCTGTGTGGTAACTGCAGTTCTCACTGTGATTTCAGGACAGTGCTATAAAATGTTAGGTTAGGTAGGCGTAGCCCTTTCAGATTTTCAAGGTGGGGACCATGCTGGTATGCTGTGGACACTGTTCTGTGAGTGTAAAGGTTGGTATGTCTCTCATATTTAAGGCTGTGTTGTAGGCACTGAAATGCATGTTGTACTGAAACCTGACTATTGCTTCCTCCAGTTCATTCTTCTCAGTGTGTATGTTAACTGACACCTAATAATACTAATACTGTTTAAATGGGAGTATGCACTTTCCTGTGGGACTTGTGGATTAACTGGTATACAGCAGTGGCTCTTGCAATTTGTTGCTATGGCTTCACTATTTAACCTTTACATTCACTCCTTGAAGGACTGCTAGGTGTCTTTACTGGAATGTGTTGCTATGGCTTTCCTATTTTCCATTTACATTCACTCCTTGTAATGCTTGCTATATTTCTTTCAGCAGCAATTCCTTATATGTTTGGTGTGGTTTGGTGGTACTGCATGCAGTCTGGTCTGGCCAAGGTGTGGGGCTTGACACCTACAAGGGTATTTTATTTTGCTGCTGAGCAGTAGTGGGGCCTTGTACTTTGTACCAACAGTTATGGATAGCAGGCACATGCAGTGCTTGTAAACTGCTATACTGTCCTTATTTTATTAGTTGGCTACATCCTTTGATATTTCTGGGTTGTACTCCTACATGAGGGTGTGCTTGTGGAAGCAATTCTACAGCTATTCACAGAGTGTGTGACAGCAGACAGAATGATATGCCTGTGAGTTTGTGACACTTGCAGGCCTCAGATACTCTCAGGTGTATCTTTTATCAGCCTCAGGGAATGGCACATATCAGTGGGATACACCCGTGATATATTTCAGATATTCTTCAGTTGTGACTGTGTGGTATTTTGAGCATATGTATTACTACACCATTTCTGGCATGCAAGTAGTGCATATTTTAAGTAATTGACAGTTACCATTATGTGGGATTCCACACCTTTCTGCCTACTGTTAGTACATTTCACAGGGAGTCAGTGGGGTACAGTTAACATTTGTTTTCAAACCAGGAACATCCCTGTAAATCAGTCACAGTTGCGAGGTCTGGCCTCTTACCTATTCAAATATGGCAGTGTTTATCCTGCTCTGATAGTGTGTGTGGTTTGCAAGGTGCTAATGTCACATTATTACCTACTAGCTACCTACTAGCATGGCTGTTTGTCTTCTCACACTAATGTAATGCAAATCCACAAGAATTGCCAGTAAAGATACAAGAAAAGCTTTGTGTAATAGCCTTCCTATATTCCCTTTACATTCAGTCCTACTATTTCATGATATATTGCTTTCAGCACAAAGTTCTTGTATATCAGTCATGGCTTAGTGGTAAGTCATGCAGACTAGTGTTTCCAAGGTCCTGGGTTCGGGACTGACAGAAGAATTTTATTTTGCTGCTGAGCAGACTACAGGCCTTGTCATTTAGAGTGACTAAGGCACTTTTAAGCAGTTGTAAGCAGGTTAGCGCTGGTTTGCGCGGAGCTCGCGCATGCGCAGTGGCGCTTAGCTTTGCGCACACACGCTTAGCTAAGCGCACACAAGCGCACACCCGCTTACAACTGCTTAAAAGTGCTTACTCTCGGGCACACCCGCTAATTTCTTTGAAAGAAAAGAAAATGGGGAGATAGGAAAGTGGTGAAAAAGGGGGCACAAAGAGGGTAAGACAGTAGGAAAACAAGCTCGGGATTTGCAGGAAGGATGTAGGAAAGGCCCATAGCTGCCCATTTCTTTATCAGCAACAGCTGTGCATATGTGTGTAATTTGGTGTGAAATTTGAAACCTTCCACCCCTGAGAGAGGGGTGAGGACAACAAAATATGTTGTACAGCCAATTGTAATTACCAGTTCACATGTCCAGCAGACATGTCTGCAAAATGGGCAGCTATGTATGGGGTGTAATTTTTTAGCAGGAACAGAGTGCCCTTTTTTTATTTTTTTTTCAGGTGAGAGTGGAATGTGAGGTACAGGAAGTAGGTATATTTCGGGAGGTAGGTAGGAGAGGTTAACAGACAAGATAAACAAGACGCATACAGGGGCGGAGTATGACACATGTGGGGGGGAAACACAATTGACGGGGACAGATGTTTGGATATCGCGAGCCCATGAGCCCACAGATGGCAACAGTGGAACTGAGATCCCCACCCATGGGCAGTTGCCACTGCGCCTTCACTGCCCAGGATGGGGCTGTGCTGGGGGCTGTGTAGGACGGGCAGCAGGCACACCCGTGAGTTGCGCTACCCGTGCCTCAAGCTGGCGTAGGGGTTCAAGCACAGAATGCCTGATCTCGCTACGCACCACAGACCGGACACTTTGGAGGGTGAGTGGACGGTCTCCTCCGGCCACGCTTGCAGAGGGGGGGACGAGCCCCATCCCCTGCAGTGCTTCCACCCAAAGGTGGCACAGGGCCACCGTAGGAGGTTCCGGCCTGGGCACTAGTGCCAGGTGCACTCGCCAGCTGAGGTGGGAGAGGTGGGTCCGCTGGAACCCGCCTTCCCTGTTGTCCTATGTTTAGCAATATTTTATGACATTTTGGGTTAGTAACAAACAATACCATTCAAAATTAGTTGTAACAGCATGCATCAGTATTCCCATTAACCAAACACCCATGAATTCCAAACATTGAACAGCAAGCATAACACATGCATATTTTGAACAACAGTATACAATCCAACAGCATGCAGGGTTGATTGATGGCAACAGGCCATCAGGTTTGGATATGTGAACAGGGCACATGCATCAACGTACGTGCAAATATGTTTGAACCAACAGGACAAATGTCCATAGGAATTAATTGTGAATACACATACCCAGTTTGTTGTGGAATGGCATTATTTGTGAATATAGGGTAGGGTGAAGAAATATTTCATTAACAACTTCAACTACTCAGGACTGGCAAGACCAGACAGGAGGAGAAGGCAACTACACACACCACAAAACCAGCCTCACATAATGCTACCACTCCACTGAATCAAACACATAAACACACAAAGACATACTCGGAGGCTCTGAGTAAAAATTTACCTAAACAGCAGAGGCCTCCAAAGCAGACACCCAAACAACTGCTACCTCAAGACACCCCACAAGCAACACATAAACCACAAAAGCAGTGTGCAAAGCAGTCACAGCCCTCAAGGCCAAATACAACACCAAACATACTTGTCATAGGTGACTCCATAGTCAGACACACTGACGTCCCACTCACCAGGCTGAACAAGGAGAGGGTCACAGTAAGCTGCCTATCGGGCGCTAGAATCCGCCACATAACACAAGCACTCGGGTCACTCCACAGCAAGTACAAATATGACACAGTCATTGTCCATGCTGGTGTGAACGGCCTGAGACGTACCTGCCTGGACTGCATGAAAAGAGACATAGAGCAGCTCTCTGATTATGTGGCCCAGGCGGTATGACCCTAGCCCTGAGCAGTATCCTTCCTTCACCAAGAATGATGCCACAATATAGAGACAAGATGATCAGCTTTAACAATTGGCTTAATGTCTGGTGTCATTCAAAGGGGATCCAGTGTCTGTCTGCCTGGGATGACATGCTTGACAAGCCACGCTGCTTAAGGGACGGCTTGCACCTGTCACCCTGGGATTGCGGATATTGGCTAAGGCTCTTGCGACTGCCATAGTGCCTTTTTTAGGCAAGGTTGAAATTCTAAACCTACCACCCTAGAAACAAAAATGGGAAGAAATTGAGGGTAATGCTGCTCAATGCCAGAAGTCTAAATCTCAAAATGCACGCACTCGAGGCCCTTCTCAGTATGGAGAACATCGATGTCTGTGCTGTAACTGAAACCTGGTTCAAGGCTCCTGAGAGCACCCGGCACTATTAGGTTTTACCTCATATCATGCGTTCGGCCCCAAAACCCAGACCACTCCACAAAAGGAGGGTGTATCCATATTCATAAAGGATACTCACACCTCCAGGTTGGTGGCAATGCATGAAGCTTGGAAACCATCCAGGTGCAACTAACAATAGGCAAAACTGCTCTACAAATTGTAGCATGCTACAGGCCACCCTCTCAAACTCAGGAACCCCACACAGCCTTCCTGAAGACACTGGAGGGTATAAATGTATCTCCAAACACCATCATATTGGGTGACTTCAACTACCCGAATATAGACTGGGAACATTACTCAAGCCCTAACTTTCTAGCCCAACGGTTCCTGGAGTTCATAAATTCAAATGCCATGGAACAGCTAGTCACTGTTCCCACGAGAGGAGAAAATATACTAGATCTCATTGTCACAAACATGGGGACAAAATGCTCCACACGAAGTATATCCCTCATTGGTGAGATCTGATCATAAACTAATCTCACTGGAAATCCACATCCCGCCCCCACCCCAAACAAAAAAGACCATAGTGAAGAACTTCTCTAAAGCAAACTTCACACTACTCAATACTGGTGTGGTATCCTTCAAGGCCCCTGAGTCAGAGGAAACCACAACCCAATCTTCTGAAGCCCTTACAAATGCCTTCTATGAACACCTCCAGGACTGTATGGATCAGGCAATCCCAAATAAAACCAAGACTCTTTCCACAAAGGGCAAACATCCAGTCTGGTGGACCCCAGCCATTAACAAACTTTACAATAAGAGGAGAAAGCTATTACATGATAGAACAAAAGCCATAAAAGGGAAGTCACCCCTGATCATTATTAGTAAAAAATACGAGCACTCATAAAATCAACTAAGGCCAATTTTGAGAGAAAAATTGCCATGGATTCAAAGGACAATCATAAGGCCTTTTTCAGCTATGTTAGGAACCTGGGTGGAAACTCACAGATATGCTCAGAATTAGTCCAAAATGATACAAAAATCACTGAACCCACAGACATTGCCAACATACTGGCAGACAGGTTCAGTGCAAACTTCACCCCTCTCCCCTAAAGGAGAGATAACTATCCCAGCCGAGTGTAGCCTCCCGGACATCTCAAATGCGCAGGTGAAAGCTGCTCTCTCTAAAGCTAAAAACACAGCATCAATGGGACCGGATGGTGTCCCGGCTGTGTGCTACACGAGCTAAATGAGGAATTAAACCCGCACATAAGGCAGCTGTTTAATCTCAGCCTTACCACAGGATACGTGCCCAAGGAGTGGCGTGACGGCAACTGTGGTCCCACTACACAAAGGTCGCGCCTCTACGGACCCTGGTAATTAGTGACGCATAAGCTTAACAAGTCTAGTCTGCAAAGCTATGGAGAGGATCATAATGGAGCTCATAAACAAAGATATAGGGGACTTGCAGACATTGGACCCGACCCAGTTTGGCTTTGTCAAGGGAAGATCATGCCTTTTGAACTTGGTCGACTTCTTGAAATAGTCACCAAGGCCATTGATGAGGGAAAGGCAGTCCATACAGCCTACCTTGACCTTGCAAAGGCTTTCGACACAATACCCCACTCGGGTATTGTAGAAAAACTTACCAGCTTAAATGTAAACCCATATGTCACAAGATGGGTTGCAAACTGGCTTAAGGACAGAACCCACAGGGTTAGAGTTGCTGGCGCTGTGTCAGACTCCAAGCCGGTCACAAGTGGTGTCCCACAGGGCTCGGTCCTTGGCCCCCTATTGTTTGGCATCTACTTCTCAGAAGTACAGGCCAACATGGGAGAACTTTGGCTGACAAAGTTTTCAGATGACTGCAAACTGGGCCATAGTGGAAAGTGCATCGGACACGGATATCCTTCAGAAGGGACTCACGGAAACAGATAGCTGGTGCCAGAGCCATGGCCTGAAGTTAAACGCCAAAAATGTATAGTCATACCCTTCGGGAAAAACAAGGTAACCCCAAGCTACCATATAGGTGGCAATCCACTAAGCACAGAAGAGGTTATCAGGGACCTGGGGACCCAGGTTGACAGTGGCCTTTCTTTTGACACTCACATTGCTAAAGTGGTTAGAAAGACCTTCTACATTGCCCACCTGATCATGAAGGGATTCACATCCAGATCTAGTGAGGTCATTGTTCCCTGTACTCTTCACTTATCAGACCAATGATCGAGTACAATGCCCCATTCGGGATGTATCTCACCCGACATCTGCAGCAATTGGAGAGACCCCAAAAGTTCCTCACCAAAAGGATAAAGGGACTCCAAAATCTGTCATATGCTGCCAGATTGAAGAAACTCCAGCTCTATTCAGTCGCATACCGTCTGCTCAGAGGTGACATGTGCCTGACATACAAGGCCATGTCCAACCCGGAATTAATGGACATGCTCCACCTCAAAAAATCCAAATCCACCAAAACCACTAGAGCAAGCGACTTAAACCTTAGCACGGATATAAATAGGATGTGCTGGAGGGATAGATTTATCACTCAGAGACTCCCTATGCTGTGGAATAAAATCCCGGTCCATGTGAGGCAGAGCACCTCGCTGACTCTGTTCAAGAGAAATCTAGACCTGTGGATGGGAGATCGTAGGTTTATCCCGGGAATCATCTCTGGGTCACTGCTGGACAGAGGCACAACAAACTAATGGGCACAGTATTTTTTCATATAAGGGGTGGCGTAAGCCACAATAATTTGGGCTAGGCTTATAAATGCCTTATGGCAGATAGCCTAGTATAAACCTATGAACCTATGAACCTATATGCTGTACATCTCTAGTAGCTGCAGATATATATACCCTACAGGTCTTAGTACAGTTTCCTATATGTAACCTTAGGAATGTTGGTGATGGGACTGTTACTGCTACATTAATATACATTGCATTTTTATTCATACACATTCATATCTGGCTGTGTTCAGGTACAGCATCCTGCTACATTTGATTTATATGGCTCTAGACAACTGTGGATGTTCATTATTTCATACAACCATACTATCTCCATATTGCAAGGGTACAGTAACATATCCAAATTGTGGGACAGACACATTCCAGCTTCAGTACTTTATTTCATACATTTCACTTTTTGGTTGTGGCTGTCTCATTCATTTCATTATGTACTGACTGCAGTATACTTTATTCAAGAGTTATAACAGCTTTCTTGGTTGATTCAAACCTCTTTCTCACACTCTCACTTGTTTTATGTTTACAATTCCAGATGGTACTTAATTCTTGGCATTATTAACATGTCTTACTTGGTTACAACAATCCTTTCAAACAGACTCACTTGTTTCATATGGCAGATTTTAAAAGGGGATGTATTTGACACATGTCTATTGTCTTTAGCTTGTTTACCACTAATTTCCAGGCTGCAGCAGGTTATCTGATATTACAATACAGGTGGAAAATCTCTATTTCAGACTTGTTTAATTTTTATTTCTAGATTACAGGCTGCATCACTTATCTAATCATACAGTACTAGCAGAATCTTTCTTCTAGTGTTATTTGAACTTTATTAATATGTAACTACACTGAACTCTTTTACAAGCTGTCTCACTTATATTGTATAACAATTACAGAAAAATAATTACTAACCTGCCTGGTGGCACAACCGCTCCAGCCTATCACCATAGGCTCGCCGATTCGCGGAACGCACACCTGCAGCTGTAATATAAATGAAGTAATATTGGAACATACATCTCCATAATATCAGCTAGGATAATTTCTTACATACGTAATTACATGGATACTTACTCAGTAGTGGGGCATAGGGCATTTGCCGGGCCTCCTGGATCCAACGGTTCAGTTGGTCCTGCTTTCGTCTCTTCAGGTCCGCATGGTGGTGACGGACCTGTTCACCAGTCTGTGGTATCCCTGTGGCACTGGTGAGATCATGTGCCAACCGGTTCCACGCCTCTGCCTTGTACGCTCCCCACAGAACCTGGCCCTGCATGAGTTGAGCCTCATGATCGTGGACTAGGAGCCAAACCATATATTTGGACTCCTGAACACCCCACCTCTGTGCTCGGAAGTGACTACCCTCTCCTACACCTGCCATCCTGACTGCAAATAGGTTCCACAATCAGTTATGCTGTGTATTCCCACCTATGGGGCTTATATATGCCGTTTTCCCACTTATCTGTGATTGGCCATTTTGGAAATGTATCAGCTTAAAAAAACCTGCTTTGTCATGCTTCTATTTCCATTCATTCCTATATATATGCTAATACTGCATTTTTCAGTACAGCTGTCATGGCTTAGTGGTTCAGTACTTTGACTATGATGCACAGTATCCTGGGTTCGAGCCTGGGCATTGCCTTTTTTTTATTTTACTGTCTAGACAGGCTAGGAGGTGTGTCTGTGTAAAGGCGGCTTTGATACAGGTTGCTCAACGTTGCCCGCCGGTAAGCCGGTTGGCGCGCTGCGCAGCTAGCCGCAAACAGGTTACGCTGGTTAACGCGTTATTTGGCTATGAGCATGCTTATTACGCTATGAGAAATGTTGCTCAACTACGGGCACACAGTTTCAGCATGTTAAAGCGCTGCTCAACTCTGGGCACTCATATTACACCTGTTAAACCACTGCTCACCTGCGGGCAGTCATACTCAGCTTGTTAGAGCTCTGCTCAGCTATGGGCACTTATAAAATTTTTTTTTTTTATTGTGTCAGATTTCATCAAAAATACATGGCCCATTTCATTACATTTTACTTAAATTATGGTTATATATATATATATATATATATATATATATATATATATATATATATATATATATATATATATACATATATGTCAGGGGATTGTTTCATGCTTATTTCACTAAAAATAGAAAATGATGTTGTTGGGGCTCGAACCGTGACTACCTCCTCTTTGGCTGACGTCTCTACCGCTATGCTATTGCTACTTGGCTTAATTTACATATTTAGATCTTATATGCTTTTCCAATGAGTGCTAACTGTGGCTGAGCGAAGGGCACACCCGCACAAACGAGCGCAATTACGGGCAAACATTTTTGAGATTATAAAAAAAAAAATTAAACTGTTGATTTGTATGTTTTACATTACAGTTGGGTTTATAGTCTGTGGGGGCATGTGTGCTGTTGTGTTTCTTGACATTTCCGTGGACTCGCTTGTGGGAGTTTCCTTTCGGGACTGTGATTCTTCTGGGGGCGTGTCCCTTTGCAGGACTCGCTGTGCGGACACGCCCCCTACTTTCCTACACGGACTGTGTTAGCCTAGGGTGTGATTCAGCATGCCCTCATGAATATGCATGGCATGCTGACATCACACCGTTTAACTGCAGCCTCCGTGTAGCTAACTCTTACACGGAGGTTTCGTGAATCCTGCCCTATATCTTTTGCTTACACCTCGATGTTATTGCTTTATTGTTTGTTTGCTATTTTCCAACGTGAATGACTATTAGCAATTTAGCAGTTAGCCTGTCTGTGTGGGCTGGCTACTTGAAAATAACAGTTTTGAGCTACAAATTCTTGCATTCAAGTGTTGTTTTTTTTTGGGCTCAAAATGCACTAAAACTCACCTATGCGCATCTGTTGTTTAAAAAATTTTTACGGGGGCTCAGCTCCCCCGGACCCCAGTGGTAGCCAGAGTGGGGAAGGGAAAGGGAAGGAGGGAGGGGAGGGGAGAGAAGGGAGAAAAGGGGATGGGTCATGGGGGGGCAAGGAGCAGGAAAAGAGGTGTCCTGAATTTTAATTGTGAAAAGTTGGCAACCCTACCTGCTATATAAGTTAAATTTGTGGGTCAGATTTGGGTTGCACGGCTAGCCTTATAAGGGTCCTAGTGGTCATTACCCTAATATACATGCATGGGCCCACAGACAGGAAGTGGGAGGAGCTCTGAGCTTGGGTAAATTGCCATAGATAGGGTAGCAGAGCACTACTGCCAATATACCATTAAGCCAGTGTGTTTGTTGAACATTGCCATACACTTATATGTACATATATATATAAGTATATATAAAGATACAGATAGATATAGATATGGATACAGATCTATATAGATATAGATATAGATATAGATATATATAAAGAGAGCTAGAATGCATTCATTTTTTGAAAACTCATAATATCTAAACACAAAATAAAGAAACTACAAATATCTAAAACAAAACCTAGTTTATACAGGGGGGAAGCTCTCCCTGCACTCTCCATGTGAGGGCTACTCACCCACACCCCCTGCAACGTATACAGTATATACCATCTTCTAGATCACACAACAGTGGGAAAAGGGGTTTTGTTTTAGATATTGTGAGTTTCTATATTTTTGCATTTACCTACTATGAGTTTTAGATCAGCAAATGGTCTATTGTGATCAGTGCACTACCTAATAAAAAATTAAATAACTGTGTGTGTGTGTGTGTGTGTGTGTGTGTGTGTGTGTGTGTGTGTGTGTGTGTGTGTGTGTGTGTGTGTGTGCGTGTGTGCGTGTGTGCGTGTGTGTGTGCAGGCGCATGTCACATGTATAATCAAAAATTGAGCACTCACAACATCAAACATAACAATTTTGGTCTAAAAAGATCAAAACTCATAATAATAACATAAAAAGAGCATTTTTTTTTCAGGGACAAGACCTAACTAGAACCCCCTGCTAGTTATATATCAAGTCCAAAATCACACAACAGCGGGGAAAGGTCAAATTCCCAATCCCCACTGTATCCTGATCTTGCACAAAGTAATGCTGACACTCTGCATTTATCTGACTATTCAATCACTTCAGCCTACAAATGTTCACTATTCCAAACGTTCAACTAAGTAGAATCTTCCCTATATAAATATATATATATATATAGACAGCCAGATTAGATATAGATGTAGCCATATCAAATATCAACTATCATATCTGTCTATATATATATATATATATATATATATATATATATATATATATATATATATACACATATATATATCTATATACTGACTCTCACTTTGCTGAATTACAAATGACTGAAAAATAAATTCTGCGAAAACACATAACATGAAAACTTGTTTCATAGAATCACCTTTCACAAAAATTGTAATTAAAACAAACTCTCTTTAAAATAATTTTTACAAGAGGAAAAGCCTCCCTGTACTCCACCTTATTTAAGTATACCAACTCCATGGTTGCATAACAGTGAAGAAAAAACAAAAACACACACACAGGGAATCACTGCTCTTGCACAAACACAAAACGCACCAGAACAGATTGTCTATAGGCTTTTACAGTTTTCAATGACTCGTGATTATGTGATAATGATATTTCAGTTGAATGAGTTTTCAGTCAATTCTAATCAGTTGCAGAGCTGGATCCAACACTAGGTGACCTAGGCATTCTCCTAGGGCCCTGGGGCTGGGGTTGGCCACGCTGGCCAGGGGTTTCCATGTCAACTTTTTAGTTACTTAATCAAAAAATAAATAAATAAATAAAACACTTCTTCTTTAACACTGTGGTGGTGGCGTCTTCTCCATTAACGAGGACCATGCATGCTTCGCATGCACATCAATGCAGATGTAAACGTATACCACACTTGTGTAAGAGAGACGCAGGCAGAATTTAAACTAGCCATTCCGTTCATGGCCGTATGAGAAAGGACGTGTGTGTGTGTGTGTGTGTGTGTGTGTGTGTGTGTGTGTGAGGAATTTAAACTAGCCGCCATTCTTCTGTATGTGTCACTGTTGGAGAGACAAGGTGTGTGTGTGTGTGTGTGTGTGTGTGTGTGTGTGTGTGTGTGTGTGTGTGTGTGTGTGTGCGCGCCTGTGTGTGTGTGTGTGTGTGTGTGTGTGTGTGTGTGTGTGTGTGTGTGTGTGTGTGTGTGTGTGTGTGTAACATACCTCTCAAGTATTCAGATTTTTGCATATTGTCCAAATTTAGCCTCATATTTTTGGTCTGTTTCTCATAACATTTGAGGTTTTCTGGCAAATCAATGAGGACTGAAGCCACTAAATAATGACTTATGTACGAGTTCAGATTTCATATCCTTCAGAAAATGCATGCTAACCCAAATCCTGTTATTCTAGCAACTTTCCAAGTTAAAAAGAGCAATATTTAAAATCTGTCTCTATTTTTGGATGATTGTACCGTCATTATTTTAAGCTTTGTCCATGTTTCTTGCACTAAGAGGTTGAGAGGTATGGTGTGGAATGCCCTAGTTAAGGGGGGGCAGGTTAGTCAATTAACTTGATCACGCTCAAACCTTGTACGTTGGTTACTGAAGACAAGAGTCTGAATCCTCTGCATCAACTACCAGACTGTTGAAAGAATTGTGACCTTCAGTGGAGACAAGAGCCTGACCCCTCTACAACAACCACCGGACTGCTGAAGGAATTGTGAGTTTAAGTTTCAGTGCATTTTAATGGTGGAATGGGGGTGATCCACTCCTGAGTATGTCCTCCTTTGTATGAGATGCCAAGTAAGTACCAACTTTTTGAAATGTAACATAAGCAATAAGTTCTTCTAGGGCAGTAGGCACTGCATTTGTAGATGAAACACTGAAATGTAAAGTTGTTTGCCAGTAGCAACCTCTTGATTAGCTATAAGTCTCTTTAAAGTGGAATTATTCGGATGTCTTTTAATTCTAAAGAGATTGTGCATATTGACTGATACTGGTGGATTGTAATGACAGAAGTTCGAGTGGTCTTTTCTGGTTGAAATTTTTTGAAATGGGTAGTTTTGTCATTAATGCTTCATACATTTTGTTTTATTGTTTACTGGAAGAATGCTCAAAACTACAAATTTAATATACATTCTAACAAGCAGTGCTATATTATGCAAGGAATATTTTAATACAATCCGGAAGGTGAATCAAAGAACACATGCATGTATGCATGATCCAAAAAAATGTGTGCAATGAGCCTATGAAAACAGCCCAAAAGTAAACAATCTGCCACTCGCCAGATGCATTTTCTTTGAATGTGGCTTTCAATGCTGTTTCAATGTGACTTTCAATGGCAGAGAACGTTATATCTCATGCTAAGTCTGTTTTCATGGTGAGACAGTACTGCTTGTTTAACAAATGGCTATCAGTGTTTGTGCTATAAAATTTTAATTTAAAACATGTATTTTAGCATCTATAATCATTATAGAAGTAAATAAGAAAACTGTATGCACACTGACAGGTTTGAACAGTGCTTATGGTAAGTGAGGAGAAATAGCCAAGTAATGGGACACCTGAATGTGTGAGGAGGGGGCTGCTGTGGGGGGGTCAATCTATCAATCTATTACCCGGCCTAGGGCCCCATTTGACCATCTTCTGGCTCTGCTCAGTCATTTGTGATTCAGTGAAACTGGTTCATGCAAATGACCTGCTACTATACATGTATATGTGTGTGTGTGTGTGTGTGTGTGTGTGTGTGTGTGTGTGTGTGTGTGTGTGTGTGTGTGTGTGTGTGTACAGTATGATTCACTTCCACAGAAAAAGGTTTATTGGACAGCACTTTACCCAAATTACTATCATCTGTATCATCTCAGAAAACCAACAAAAATGATAACAAAGGCATAAATTCTGACTAACACACTCAAAATCCACATTAAATAAAAAAATATATATACACACACATATATATTTGTATATATCTGTGAAACAAAATACAAACATACATTTAAACACACCACCTTGCAACTTAACACTAGAAAATATATTAAGGTCGTGACATATTGTGGTAAATGCCAAATATAAACACTATGAACAATAAAAATATGATTCTGTATATCTTATTTTTCATTGTTTACTAATAAGCAAGATCTAGGAATATATATAAAGAACAACTAATATATTACTCCATATGTAAATATTTACAACATTTCATTTGTATCTGAGAGATATGAGTCTCCCAATGAGATTATCCAAAACTTGTCTTATTTAATACCATATGCCTATCCTACCCACATGCACAGGATAGGGGAAATGTGGTGGTTTAGATATCATAGGAGTGGAGAAAACAAGTGGGATGCTGGGAGCGCTATGAAGTTTTTTGCCTATTGGCCCATTTTACGTTAACCCAGCCCCAGTAGGCAATTACTGCTTCCAAGGACAGAGCTGTCAGTTCTTACAAGTCACTATATATTTTTAGAAACTAAAAAGGTACCCAGTATACACTTTCATGTATACACATAGCTCATAAGCATAAACTCTCTTTTATGTACAGTACCTTTAATTTCTCCCACAGTTCCCAAATGAGATTATGTGCTCTAGGTCTCTCTGTCTGCAGCACAGTCTAAAGTAAATGGCAATGAAACCAGCCGCATGCAGTCTGCTTTCACCTCATTAGTTTGAATGCAGTACACAGTGCTACAACACCAATGCAAAGTTGCAAAGGCACTCCACCATCAATTAGCAAATAGTAAGAAGTCACAAGACTGCCCATCAAGAAATAAAAAGGTCCAGTTAAATGTTTGTGGAAACTTTACAGACGGTATGCATTATAAACAAAAACTAACAGCTAGAAAAGACTAAACTCAGATTAAAGATAGTTAAAAAGGCAAAGAGGGTGGTTCAGTATTCTAATTTCAGTAGGACTGAGGATTAAAGGCAAACAGACTACTTTGGCAAATGCCAGGCTCAATACAGCAATTTTCCAAAGAAGGGCAGAGATTTGCATATTGTGGCAGACAAACGGACATTGCCATTGGTGGAAACACAAGCATTTCAAATGCTCCCAGACATACTGTCAAGAGAACAATCTTTGTTACCTTTCTACATCTGTCCATTATAACCCCTTACTCTTCCCATCTGCTCCAGAGACTGATGACCTCCAGACTACATTTCCCTGTATAATGCATTCCAGGTCAATACTACTCCTTCTGTAAGACAGCATTTAAGTTGCCATTAATTCCTTCACCTGTACTCTGTACCCCATTTCGCTTTCTGCACTTCTCTATACCCACTTGATTCCCCCAATAATGTGCTATGCCCATATAGTATCCTTGCATTCCAGTGTGTACGTGCCAGTCACTTTGTACTCTCTCTCTCTCACTTTCTGACAGCATATTTCCCTTTGTCTGTATTGCCACTAGGCATTATAAAAGATGTGCCCAGATTGGTGCTTATTTAATGAGAGAATGGCAGCTAAAAGTCTCAAGTCCTCTCTCTCTCTCAGCTATACATAACAGCATCTTGTTCTTATCATAGATCTTAGCAGTGTTAATAATCCCAATGTACTTCTGCTCTGTCCAACAAAGTCACCCTCACCACCCCACCCCCCCCACCGCCACTGGTCTGCTGATACCAGCTGGTTAGCACCTACCTTTGCAGATACTTCACAGTTTCAACCAACTTCTCAAATGCATACTTCTTGTTTGCCAAAATTTCTGTTCTGGAGATCTGAACACCTGACTTAGTTGTTGTTTTAGCAGAGCTAACCTAGTTAACACAATTAAGTGAATTAAATACACTAATTTGCCTAAATTGCAAGCCTCTGAAAGTCAAAGAGCCTAGATGGACCTTGTGCAACTATGAGACAAGTCACAGTATCCAGGCTGATGCTCCTAACCATCAACCCCCCTCCCCCCTATGGCACACCCTACTGAGTTGGTATTAGGTTAAGTGCAATCAGACCTCTGCACGTACGGCTACTGCACGGCTCAAAGGCATCAAGGACTTACAAAAACATGGTAGAGCCTTCAATAAACAGATTTTGGTCCACTGTTTGCTGGCTCTACCATGTTCTGGTATTAGGTGAAAACATGCAGATTGAACAACAAGGTCAAAAACCTTGATCGATCAAATCCCCCAGTGAAATTTCCCTTTATTTTGTGCATAATTCTCAACTTCTCAGTACTGGAATCATAGGCAAATGTAGTAGAGGGTCAGAGCAAAATTTCAATTCAAAATCATGGACAGTTGAAAGGTGTTGCTCTATGGCATACATAACCAGAGGGTTTTGTTTGTTTATACTGTGTTTAAGAAGGGGAGAAAGGGACAAGCCCACTTTTCCCACTCTTGTGTGACACTCGGTTGTGATTATATATTAAGTAATGAAGTGGGAGCTGGAGTACAGGAGTGGAGAAGCATCTTTCAGAAAAAGACCTTCCTCGGATAACAGGAGTTAATTACTTCAATATAATTTGCCCTGTTATTGAGTAACCAGTAAATTATTAGCTACCTATTAATAATGGAAGCAGAGACCATTCTGATGGTTCACATTTATCCTTTTTTTCCATTTAATGTTAAAAGGTGGGAGGCTTATGTTAAGTGTTGTTATGTTAAACAAAAAATTTCCCACTTAAAAATTTAAATTTTTTACCACTGTAATTTGTAGAGTAACTCTCAACAATTTAAGAACAAATCCAGAAATAATCAGGGACACTTTTAAAATATTAGTACTATTAGGATTGAGAGAACAACTGAATGTGAAATAATATAAATTTAAGTAAAAAAAGTTTATAACTATAATTATTGTCATTAATTATTGTGTAATTCACCACTTTCCTCCAAAATTTTTTCCAGTTTTACAAGGTTTTTAGGACAGAGCTGAAATATGAGTCAAAATCAGGAAGACGGTGTCCGTGAAAATGAAGGACAGCTGAGATATATGCAGGGATACCACCCCTTCCCCTTTACATTTCAGCTGATACTAATGTGTTTTCTTGTACTTAATCTTGACCACTTTAGTCGTAATGCTGCCTCATAGCTGAAATAATTTGCTACTAGGTATTCATGCCACTTCATCTTTTACTTCCTGATTAAAAGTAATTTCCTCGGGTATTTCAAACTTCTTTTGTTGCTGCAATTTCCATTCTTCCTTTGTAGCTCTCTCATTCCCATCAATACTCCCTCAAATATGTTATTTTGCAAAGTCTGCATCTAAACTGTCAGGTATCAATTCACCTACAAATAGGTTTACAGAATGTTGGTATTAAACATTCCATACCCCCAACACTTAATTTCAGACATTGAGCTCTAAATAACAGGAAACTTATGACAGTAATACTATATTATCTCAGTAGAATTTGGCATTTGATGAAATGCCATGCAAAACCACGAACGAAAGCTTGTGATTAATTCATAGCACACACAATTTTACTCTTCATAAGCAGATGCAGTCCTCACACCTCACCTGGGTATGGTAAAGCAGCAAGTAGTAAGACTTCATAACTTAAATAGTGTACCGCTGTAGTAATAAGTTAAATGAGTTGTCCTAGCACTACACTTCCACATAATCAACATTGTAATCCTTCAAGAGACTCAAAACAATTGCAGCTATGGAATTATTTTGATCTAGAGGTGCGATTTTAAGAATTCTGCATAAATACTACACTGCAAGCTGAATAGCTAACCCCACACCTTACAATTAAAGGGAGTCAGTGTATAACATAAAGGTAACAAACTTCATTTTTTTTCTTTCTATTTAAGTGTTTCAAATGGAGCCATGCAGCCATGTAACACCAACAAATATGTACTAAATACATCAGAAAGTAAACAAAAGCATCAATGATGGAATCTGAAATAATATTTAATTCTTCTTTTACTCATTAAGTTCACTTACCTGTGCATCTACAGGTTCTGTTGAAGAACTTAAATGGCCATCTCTACCGGTCATCAACATTACACAGGGTTTAGGGTCCACTCCATGGTCATTGATCAAATGGACATTATCACACTCACCTGACCAGACTGAGAACTGCAGATATCTGCAGGGTTCTGCCCCAAAGGAGGTCAACACTGCTTAGACAAGCTTACCTCAATTGTAGCACAAGCCCAAGGAAACTGAGCAGCTATATGACTTGAGGGTACCCAACCAAGAAGCAATATGCAAAATACTACAAATAACAAGTGCGCACACACCATTTTAGTACTTAACAAATACTGCAGATGATAGCTACTCTATGCGCAATCCTAAACTGTTGTGTTAAATAATAGGATGTTGTTTACACAATTAAAGCATATTAGAACTCTCAAACAACATATAAAGTTTTGTTTACAATGTGACTACAACACAACATATAAAAGTTTTATTTGCAGTGTGACTGCAAGAGAACTATCTTGAGACCAGCCTTTTTAACTTCCCTGATAGAATTTCTAGTCTCATTTTCAGCTCACAAGTTACACATCCTAGAGTTGAACTCCAACTGTAATAAATTATAAGCAGGTGAGTTAAGTAGACTAGTATGCCAAAATGTAATTTTTACAAAAGGTTATTAAAGAAGAAAATGGAAATGTGGAATTTATTTTATTTAATACTCCTTGTTTTATATGTTATAGCAGGAACCTTCATTTACAGACAGCAGACTGCTCCTTAAAAACACACCCACTCCCTTTTTTTCTGTTCTTAGCAACTGTTAGGTATAGAAAGAGACTGGTCTTTTGAATACCTCAGGGAATTATCTGATTAAAGATTTTCATGTGGTTAACAAAGTCATGCTGGGCAATAAGAATTTCATAAAAGGAATGCATGATAATGTTTGTTTTTTATGTCACTGGATTTTGATAACAGGACTCCATAAAAAGGAGATGAACTCTGGGAGACCTTTAACACACACATTTCACAAAAAATTAGTGTGTGATAGTCAGAATATTACTGCTGTTCAGCAGAGTTGGTCAGCTTGTTACAGACTCACATTACTCTATATAATGCCTTACAGACTGACAAGTGTGAGGATAGGCGGTACTGCCAGCCATGCCAGGAGAAGTAGGGCAGTGGATGTGAAACATATGTCAGCACAGCTAGTCAGCACAGCTAACTGGAATTTTGTAAATAATTACATGTCATTTGTATATCAAACTGATTTGTACAGATGCTTGTGCTGAAAATGTGTTTGTAAAGTTGCTTGTGTTAAAATATATCAACAGTGTTTCCTTCTGGACAGAAAAGAAATGTGCATGCATTATTGTAACTGAATTAAATGTATACATTGTAACAACATATACTGGGAAAGATGAGGTTAATCCACCTAACTTTGGAAAAAATATTCATGAAATTAAATTACTTTATGGGTTAAGCCATAATGGTGTTATCCCACACTTTTGAAAGGAGACAAAGACACAATGTCTGTACTACAGAATAGGTTGTAGCTCCTGCAGGAAGAGTGGAATGGTTTTATGACTTCTAGCAGCTGCACCACACCTCAGCATAGCTCTGTCTGTGTGTATTGTAATATATAGGTGCTAACCCTGGTAGCTTCTAGTAATGGGGGATAGTGCAAGAAACAGTCAGATGACCAGATGTATGTGATGTCATTTTGTACAGAAATAATGTTTTAATATTAGAGGAGGCTGAAGTGTAAGCAGCATTCTGTATTTTGTCTTGGATCTGACAACAAGGACCACTCACCCATCTTGCATTGCTCTATTCAATAAGTAAGAACAGTAATTATTTTAGTCAAGCAGGAATATATAGTGAGATTAGCTAAATCCTGTTTTCTATAACTTTGTAAAACTTTCCATCTGTACTAATTTTTAATATTCCTTCTGACTAAAACTCTGGTGTTTATTGTAAATAGATATTCAGTATTTTATGTTCTTTTATTATTTATTGTTAAATATATTTAAACTTTTCATTGTGACTGGTTCTTTTTAGAAAATATTTAAGTTTGAGAGTATTTGCACATATTTATTTGGTGATAACTCTGGCCACTTCTGAAAGCCTGGCTGTTTGGTTACTCAGCATAATTGGATACCCTTTTTAAGAGCCTTATAGTAACTGACTAGTGGCAATGAATCTACCTTATAGTCTGGACAGAGTTAGAGCGAGTAATTTGTGCCAGTCTTTCCCAGGTGTGTGTGTGTGTGTATATATATATATATATATATATATATATATATATATATATATATATATATCGGGGAAAGGGATAAAAACATTGCCCCTGCTATTTATATATACAAACTCTGTGATCACCCAATATCGGGGAAAGGGCAAATTCCCCAACCCTGAGAACTGTGTGATCTTGTATACTATTCGACCATTTGCTTTATTGTTCAAATTTTTTCAAATGAACAGATGTCGACCAACTATAATGTCAATAGAATTCACTGCTAATGCACAAACACACTGTCTCCAAAATCATTTCAACACCATCCATTATATTGAAAAGGTAGTCAACAGAAAGCAAACCATCAACACCCTTTTTTGAATTTTTTTGTGAGGTAAGCCACCCCACCACACTCTCCATGTAAATCTTCAATCCCCATCCCCCATCCAGGCTTAATATAATCATCTCTAAGTGGTGGCTGGAATAATGGTCAAGATCTTTACCTCACAGACACAAGGTAGGTTCATAGGTAGGTACTAGGCTATCGGCCCTGGGGCAGGTACAGAGTTTAATACTTAGGGTGGGTCTGGCATAACAGTTAAAGTCTTCATCTCACAGGCAAAAGGTACAGGGTTTGATTCTGATCTCAGGATATTGGCTAGGCTTAAAATGGCCTTTCAGAGCATCTAACATAGTATGAGCCTATGAACCTAAGAATGATGAACCTCATGATAAGTAGCAAGATCTGATCACAGTGATCTCATCTGACAAAGACGCATTTCAACCAAGGGTTATTAGTTGAGCAGTTGGTCACTCCACAAAAGGTAAAATCCATGGTGTTCTATCTGCTGTATGCTGTAACTGCTTTTACAGTAGTAAGAACAGCAGAAATGGAGTCTATAAGCCCAAGATGCACCACTAGATTATTTATTTTTATCTGGTTATTTACATTTTGTTTACTGAAATGTTCATATGGGTTATGATCCATTATCAGTGAAGACTTAGGGAGAAACATTACTGTTTGAGACAAAATAAAACATAATTACTGCAGTAAGAACAATGTTGACACAACATGTTAATTTAAAATAATTCAGAATAGCAATGCCAGAATACACTTCACAAAAAATATAGCTATATGCATTTTTTGTATGACAAATTCCCTCCTTAGGAATTTAAGTCATGTAAGTTAGCAGGAACAGGCATTTGCAAGACCAAAGTGCAAAAATGGATCCAAATTTGTTTTAGTAAATTGAGGAAGAAGGGGAGTTTTAAGCACTTGAAGTATTTCTTACTTCAGTAATAGGAAGAGTATCATCTAACAATGTCACGTGACATGGTACAGGTCACATGATAAATGCATTGCTGTGGTGCTGTACATAACAAAGTCACCTGGTTGCAAATATAGAAATCCAAACTACAGCTAGCTGAAGAACTGTCAGATACACAAACTTAGTGTTAAATAAAAAAAAAAAAAACAATTACTCAGCTAAGCACATGAACGTCTATGTATATAAGAAAGGAGGAAACAATTACATTCTACTCCTCCTTTTGAAAGTTAAAAGGACTTTAAACATACATTTTTGAATTAAAAGACCTGAAAAGAATATTTGAGGGATTCACCTGTGATGCTGTGCTAAAATATGTATCTTCAGTAGTTTTCTGGTACATTTCATTAAAAAAGCACAACCGATGGGTTATCTGAACTACTGGGGCTGCGCCCACCACACTCCCTGCTCTTTAAATATACCAACTCTGAGATCGCACTATAGTGCAGACAATGGAAAACTGCCATTTCCGCACTGTACGGAGATCTCCGTTGAAACGTTCGAACATTTACATGTTTGATCATATGGGTTCGACCATATGACGTTCAAACATGTAAATTTTTGATAACGTAATATAGACCCAAACTATTATTAGTATGGGATGAAATCCAAAATAATGACAAAGTAAAAAGGCCTTGAAGAATCCTAAGTTACAGGCATCACTGTCACTAGAAAGAATGAACAGAAAATATATGTTTATTCATGTTGCCAGAAATGTTAAATAAGCATTTATAACACAAAATCTTTAAGAGGGTCTCCATATAGCCTTAATACACTGATTTACAGACAGTGAATGAACATTCTGGAAGTGTTCTTTTTGAATTCTGTCACCCATGTGTGTATGCCAAAATACACTGTACCTGTACAGCACCTTACTTATGTGACATATTGACTTACTTTTTCAGAACTACACCTCACAGTCACAGAAAGAGAGAGTGCAGTACAGTTTACAAGTTAGCAGCTTTGTTGCTGGACACTATTAGAGGGGTGAATGACAATCCTGTAAACTCAAAACAGATAACCCCAGAAGATAAGAAGAAATAATGAAGCCAACAACATGCATCTAGATAACTGTGATCTATATATATATATATATATATATATATATATATATATATATATATATATATACACACACACACACACACACACACACACACACACACACACACACACACACACACACACACACACACACAGACACACACACACACACACACACACACACAAACACACACACACACACACACACACACACACACACACACACACACACACACACACACACACACACACACCAAGTATATCTCTATCTGCCTATCTCTCTTTCTCTGTCTCTCTCTCTCTCTATATATATATATATATATAAAGAATATAAAGAGAGAGCAAGATCTGTGTGTTTGTATGGAAACCATTCATTTTGTTGATTGCTTCTTTCATTGAAGCAGTCATTTAATGTCCTTTTTTTGACTGAATCACTGTTTCACTGAAATGTGTCTTACTACATAGTATATCAACACCTGGATGAGATTAAACTGCTTGTATGTCAAGTTCCCAAATCAGAAGGCACTGAGGAACAGAACACAAGTCACTGCTATACATAATAATTTATTGTCAGGGTGATTTCAAAGTGTATACCAGCAGTGATTGCATTGTGTTGGGAGAGTTCTCCTTCCTTCTTGTTTGTGCAGTTCTAGACTTGCTATATATAAGTTTGAGGTGTAGGAGGTTTGCCTCTCATATGGCAGTGCAAGGGGCTTCCCCATACAAAAATACTTACAGTTAGAAATTTTGTTCTTCTGATATTTTGAGCATTTGTGTTTGGCATTTTATTTCCTCGGCATCATGACATTTTTAGATTTCTTAGGGGATGGAGATCACAGTATAGTAAGATATAGAGTTTTACGCTTTTCTCCACCTTTCTCCACTTTTGATTGATATTAGAAATAGCATATTTAAGGTTGGGGGTTGTGAGGGGATGTAGGGTTGCTTTGCTTTAAGACCATACTTCTCAACCTCTTAGCACAATAAATCTGGACAAAGCATAAACTAATGAGGGGACGAAGGCCATTATCAGTCTTTCTAAAGTTTAAATTTAAAAAGTTGCTAGAATAACATGATTTATATTAATATGCATTTTCTGAAAGAAATGAAGTCTGAAACTCAAATGGGTGGCCTTGTTTAATAACTATATTCCTCTGTGATTTGCCATAGAACCACAACTTTTATGAGGAACAGCCCAAAAATATGAGGTGAAAATTTGGACATTCTGCAAAAATCTGTACATTGGAGGGTTATGTTTACGACTTTTGGTTTATGTTATCTCAGCAGGGTACAATGACATGTTTTTATGTCGTGATATTACGGTATAATGGGTAAGCATGTTTGTCCTGTTCACCACTGTTCTGTGAACTCAAGTTGATGTGTTTTGTAATATAGCTGTTTGAGTGGGAAGGGTGTGGTTTGGCATCTGGCTTCAATGCTTCACTTTTGATGCACAATTAAATGTCATACATGTAAAGTACAGTTGCATACTCACTACTTACTGTGACAGTAGAAGTTTGTAGAACACCCTGCCTTACTGGCATATGGGTAATATTTCTTGCTACCTTATCTCTGGCAGTCTACCAAATCTCAGATCTCATTAGGGTGTCTGTCTTGGGTGTAATGGATGAATTGCATGCCTGAGAGTGCAGGGACCTTTCAGACTCACAAAGGGGATCCTTTCAGTTCTCTAAGGATCAAAAGGAAGAGAATATGAAAAATGCAAACTTTGAATATCTACTGCTCTAAACCAAAAACCACACACACACACACACACACACACACACACACACACAAAACAAAAAAAATAAAAAAGCCACTGAGCATAACTGACTGGCAACTACAACCTCAATCTGTGTATATCCAAAAACATGGGGATGATGGGTGGGTACTGCTAGTATGTTCCATGAACATCAGCTGTTACAGGTAAGTAAGACTTACACAACTGTACTATGTTCTACAAACACACTCTCTTAATGTAATATGTGTAGATTCCCAAAGCTTACTGAACCTGAGTGGAGGAAGGATAAAGGTCTGGGAGCCCCTAGAGAATGGTCCTAGTAAAACCTGCTCTAGAATTAGAGAAAATATCCAGCTTGTAGTGCTTTTTAAAGGTATGGACAGAGGACCAAGTTGATGCCTCTAGAATACTTTGAGTCCACGTCTTTCCAATACACCACTGAAGAGGTGGACTGTGACTTTACCTATCCTGGATTCACCTTACCATTGTGGGTATAACAAAAAAAAAAAACTGAGGGCAACTGATGTGCAGTGGCTTGCTTAGGAAGAGGTCACCCTCCTTAACACCTGCCTAGAAATAAAAAAAAACTTTTCAGCCTTCCTAAAAAGATTCATTCTGTCAAGGTAGTACCTGAGCCACTGATGCACATCCAAGGAATTAAGTATCCTCTCTCCCTTATTCTTAGGTTCTAGCAAGAACAAAGGGAGGCTACCAGATTGATTGAGAGTGATTTCAGACACCACTTTCAGTATGAAAGAAGAGATAGTGCATAACACAACTGTATCCCTGTGGAAAATCAGGTAAGGTTGTCTCACCATGAGAGTTTGCACCTCAGAGACTTGCCTTGCAGATGTCAGAGCAATAAGCAAAACAGTTTTCCTCATTAAGAGCATCAAATCATCCTCAGCAGCAGGTTCAAATCGTGATAAGATCAATTCTTCCAGAAGATAGTGGAGATCACACAAATAAGTAATTTACCTCTGAGGGGGTTTCATATGCTATACTCCTTTCATGAACTGTTTTACCAAAAGAGAAGAAGAAGAAAGTGGGATCCATTAGCAGACAAGCATAGATGGCTTCTAAATGAATCTTAATGGATGCATCCTAAAGTTGCTCACACACATATTTCAAAACAAGAGGGATGTTAACCTAAAGACACCCTCTGTTCCCATTTAGGCACCACTTAGAAAACCTCTTCCATTTGTAAACATAATATGTTCTAGTAGCAGCTTTTCTGTCCTCTTTAACACCTGCTGCACATTCTTATGAAACAAGTGCATAAATGGAGTAAAGGTTGAATCATCCAGGCTGTTAGTTGTAGTTGCTCCAAATTGTGGTGCACAAATCGCCCTCTGAGACAGTGTGAGCAAATCCAGATTATGAAGATGTCTGTGGTAATTAATCTTGGACAAACCATTACAAGAGAGAACCAAGACTGCCAAGGCCTATTAGGGGACACCACAATGATTTCTGTCATTTTTCTGAACCTACAGAAGTGCCTTGTGAATTAGTGTAAATGTTAGAAACACATACATGAACATTCCCATCTAACAGAAAGAGAATGCATCTGTCCTCCAAGTATGGCTGCAAGGATCTCTAGAACAGAATTTCTCTAGGTGTCTGTTTTAAAAAGAGGCAAACATCTATTTGAGGAGTTCATCACATCTGGACTAGATCCAGGAACACCACTACCTAGAGCTGCCACTCGTGTGGGTCTGCCCAGAATCTGTTTAGCCTGTCTTCCTTGATCTTTTGCTCTGACGGGATGTATGATGCCTGAACAGTCCAAGAATGCTATAAAGCTAGTTCATAGGGCATCATTGCCAACTGGCACAGAGTGTATTCCCTTGTGCCCCCTTGTTTGTTAAGGTACCACATCACTGTGATGTTGGATGTAACCATCAAAAGAGTAACCTGAGTCCATAGGTGATGAATGACTTTCAATGAGTGGATTACTGCCAACATTTCCATGATATTGATGTGCATCTCTGCAGCCTTGGGTCAGCAAGTAGCATGAATTTGCCTTTCCACTGATACAGCTCCCCAAGCAAAGTTGGGCAAATTTGTCTGGACAGATTACACCAGAACAAAAGGGAAGAAGGGAAGTCCTGGACTGATACTCAGCTGTGCTCTCTGGCATTGTAACTCTCTGACAAAATGCAGCAACAGTAACTGAGATTCCAGGGAATGTAGGTGCTGGGTCCAACAATTCCATACATGTCACTGAATTTTCCTCATGTGGAGATGGGTTAATGGTATCTTGAGACTCATGCATGCCACAAGTACCAGAAGTTTTAGGAATTCTCTTGCTGAGATATAGTTCTTCCTGGAGAATTTCTGATATAGATATATAGATATATATATATATATATATATATATATATATATATATATATATATATATATATATATATCTGGTAAGACAGGACCTTGTCTTCAGGAAGAAAAGCTGTTCTTTAGTTGGAGTTGAATAAGCACCCAGGAAGACAAGTCTTTGCAAGGGGTGTCAGGCACAAATTTCAAAGATCCAACTTGAACCCTGTGTGAGGCAGTAAGGTTGAGAACTTCTCTAGTGATTCCAAACACCTGGATACATACTCTGCACAGATCAGCAAGTCATCCAGGTAAGGAAAGTTGTGAATGACAAGAGTTTGACAGTGTACCACTACTGAAGCAAGGCATTTGGTGAACACTTGAGGTACAGTGGATAGCCCAAAGGAGAATGCAGAGAACTGATAGTATGAACCAGACACCTTAAACATCTCCAGAAGTGATGAGCTATGAGGATATCAGGATATGCATCCTTCAAATTCGGAGTCAACATGTAACAGCAATCCAGCAATAGAAGAAGCATGTCTGCAGGGTGAGCATGTTGATCTTGGAGACCTTGACAAAAGTATTAAAAAAGTATAGGTCCAACACCACTCTCCATGACAGCTTCTTCTGAGAACCAGGAAAATTCTTTGTTATATCTAAAGGAGGAATTGGTCTTATGACCCCTGAGTCCAGTATAGGAGTGAATAACAAGGCCTGGTCTGGCAGGTTCAACCTGTCACCTCTGCCAATAATGTTGAGCACCCACTGGTGAAAATATACTGATGGCCAAACAGCCTTGTTGAGAGCTAACTTTTAATATGGGGCACCCAGAGGGAGATTTGGGAAAGATGGTTGCCATGCTCAGCAAAGGCATAGGTTGGAAGAGGAGGCATCATTTTTGGCAAAGGAACCTCTCTTGTTAGGTTTGGCAGAGTTGTCATCCTGTCATTTCCTTTTGGTGAATTGGCTTTTGATCGTCTATGACTTTTATTTGTTGGGCTACCTTAAAATTATCTTGCTTAAAAGAGGGGAACGTGGAGCATTTTATGCACACATTGCATCAGTTTACCTTGCTTATCTCAGAGTTTAACTCATTCCTTCCAATGGAGTCTGTAAGTTTGCACTTTGACTTCCAATCGGCAGAGCCTCACCTTTTTGATAGAATCAAATTATGTCTTCACATTTCAAACAAATGTTCATATCTCAGGAACCAGAGGTTAATAAGAAGTGTAAATGGCAAACTCTTCAGCACAAGCTATTTTTATAGTGGTAGTTTTCTTCAGACTGTAGGTCTTAAACTGGATTTTATAAGTCACAGTAAACACAGTAGATATTAAGTTTGTAATATTTTGTAAAAAAATTACAATATCTCAGCAACCACTCAAGTTACACATATACTGTCAGCAGCAATTTGTTCGTCCAGCTGTGAGCTTTCCTATCAGGCTAAGCAGTTTTGTTTGTGTTACTTAGTTGTCAAGATTTTTAGGAAAAACATAACATTTATAACAACATAAATAAATATTATAACACAAAAATGAATATCTCATTATCTGCACCAGATAGAAGTCAAATCGTAATATTGTTGTGTTTGCCATGGTGCAAGCTTTAAGATTAAATATTTTACTACTATGTATGTAACATGGCTTTCAAATTATTAATGTGAATATGAACAAGCAATGTCTGATGCTTAGAGGCGTCAGTCGGGTGTAACTGCAGAAACACCTGGAGGCATCACTCGGCTATAATGAGTTAAGGATCTAATTAGCTGTTGTACCAAACACATAATCAGAATCAAGTGTAGCATCCGTAGTCTCATTTTTTAACTCATGAGAAAAGTTTTGACTGTGCAACCAGGCTTACCTCCTTACCACTACAGACATCACTGCATTTCTAGAAACAGTATTGGTCTCTGCCAGGGCACCCTTTAAAAAAGGTTTAGACATTTGAAAAACACTGGACTCAATATCTTTTACACAGACTTTTTCTTTGGCAGGTAGCAATGTAACAAATTTGTCTAAACTATTCCTATTCCTCATCCCAAACTTTCATATAAAACACTGTTAGTTAAACACCTAAAATGCTAATGTGCTGGACTGCACCATCTTTTTTCCCTCGTATTCTATTTGCCTAGTTTATTTGAAGCGACTGGGTTTGATGAAGACAAAGTCTTTTCATTGGAAGATGGCTATGGTGACAAAGTAGTAGGATCTGCAGACAAGGGGGCTTGGAGACCAAGCATGGTCAAGCACACTCTAAATTTCTTAAACACTTTTTAGGCAAAGACTCATTCAATCCAGTGGAATTACAATCTTTCTTGAAAACATCCTTCACTACTAGGATTAATGGAGGGAAGGTTACCATGTCTAGGGCCTCATCTCCCTATAGATCATATAACCTACTGATCTTTGGAGCAGCAAAAGATTGCTTCCAATTAAGTACAACCCGAAATATTGCCAGTATTTGAGAAAAAAGGTTTTCTGCACCTGTTTGTCTTCAAAGGAAGCTGACTAATCAGATTCTGAGACTTCTGAAACATCAGATTACAAATCCCTTTCAAAATCTGTATTCCTGGATGGTTGAAAGGGGGTGTGAGCCCTGGTACTACACATACCCTGGGTATGCACCCTGTTATCAACTGCTCAAACAATTAATCTAACCACAGCCACCACCTCAGATGGAAACCCAGTTAAATACTGTTGTTCTGTGATGTGGTGGGTCTTCTGTCTCTTTTTTCATGTGTTAAACTAGTAGGAGAATTCCCAGGAGGAGGTGTATAAACACTGGTGACAGATTCTGCACCACTGACTTCCCTGACAGCTAAACAGTTTGGTCCTGCCATACCTGAACCAGGAACTGGTACAGCCCTGGAGGACATATCTGACCATTGTATCATGCAGAGTTGTGATACTAGCATGACACGAGGGGGCCTGGAGGCAAAAGAAGGCAAGTGGTCCAATAACCTGCTTAAGACTACTACAGAGTCACATGCCATAAGCTGATACATATTTCTTGATGACTTATTTCCATGATTTTAGGGGCACAAGGGGTAGATAGTGGGGCGAGGGCACTGCATGTGAATCCATCAAGTCAGGGAGCAAGAAACTATCCAGCTCAATACCAAATACTGGCTGCATGGTCAGTCCAGGAAAAGGATAGAGAAGTCACACTATTTCTGTAAGGATACTATTCTGAGCACTGCACTGAGAAAACAACCATATTTTCAGTAACACAGCACAAAGCACAAACTACGTCACAAATTTTGCCCAGTTTTAACAAAAATAGGGTAGTTTCTACTTTCAAACTAAATGATTAAAAATGCTCTAAAACAACATTAGACAAGAAATAAATTATAAGCTGAAGAAAAATTCCTGTCAGAAGTGTTTACCATACAAAACGACACCAAAAGCATTCTGACATCTGTTTCTGTAGGGATTACTGTTCTAAAGACTGCAATGAATAACATGACAGCAATGTTAGTAACACAATTCCAAGCACAATGTGCACAAACATCCCATATTCTGTAAAAAAAAAGTCTATTTTGGTCAAAAGGAATGGATCCAGTCTAAAACAGTATTACACAAGAAATAAAAGATAAACTGATGAAAAATTCCATAATTCCCATCAGAAATGTTTGACATACAAAATGACATCAAAATCGTGATCTTAACAAAAAAAATTGAAACTGCCTTAATCCTTTTCAATCACATAAAAAAAACATAACTCCAAAGAAAGAAAACTGCAATATTAGCAAGTTTTCCTGCCAAAACTTCCAAATGAAGCTTTTAATCAACAGCATTGGCCTTACTGGGCTAGACAAAGTAAATACAGAAGTATAGACAAAAATGTTGATAAGCAAAAGCAGTCAAAACAGCAAAATACACTATTCAAACACTGACAGAAAAACCCAAAGTGGTTTCTTATCTGTGGTCAGCAGCTGAAATCTAGAGAAACAGACTTCTCAGAGGGCTTTCTCTTACCATGGCACTAAAAAACTGAAAGGGTCCTGTCTGTGGATCTGAAAGGTAGTTTTTGTACACTCAGGTGATTGGTCCATCACAGGTGTGGAACTGTGATTAAATTTTCATTAAAAAGGAAAGAGAATTATTTCACTTCTGCTTAAATATTTAAGTTGCACTTATAGTGACCTCTGTGCAGTGATGCTTCTTTGCACTTTTCTGTTTTAGACAACAAAAGTTATCTGTTTGCATTGTTTAGTATATTTTGGGACCTTAGTCTTGTATTTTGACTTGCATATTTGAAGTTCTAGGAAGATTGTGTTTCCTCAGTATTCTTCACTATTTCCACAAGTAGAGTAGCTTGTAAAAATCATCCATTTGGATTTTAAAATCTACTGGGCCATAGTCTTGTAGTTTAATTCACAGATGTGGCAAGACTGTTTGATACTACCAGATCACATCCTTAGTCATTTACTGCTGCATTTTCCATAAACTGTGTTACTGGAAAATTTCTCCATTGTCTGGGGCTTTAAACTGTAGTAGAAGTTCAATAGTGAGAGAATTGTCTCTGCTCCAGTTTGTGCTTCACTGTTTTATATTCTGCTGATCATTTACCTGCATATGGTTGCATACTTTGTCTGCCCCATCCTCACTAATACATTAAGCAAAAGTTTCTGAAAGAGCTCCAGTATTGGCTTTATTTGATTGGATACCTCTCTAGCTTACTTGTTTGCTCAACTCTAGTAAGCCTGCTTGAACATTTTCCCAACACTTCTACCCTTTTGCTGTGGTATTGTATAAGTCTGTGTCTCTGGCCTGCACCTCTTATGGTGATCTGATTTCCAAAGTCCCTCCCTCTTTCATTGCTATTCCTTGTTGTATAAGTTATTTATGTACTCTTCCCATTCATTGTTTTCTATTGATCTATGATACTGAGTGGCCGGTAAGCCTCCTTTACTACATATTGTCTCCTACTCATTTTCCTAGAGTTCAGCAAAGCCTGGAGTCCTAGCCAGTGTTCCAGAAGTGTTTTGCTTGTATCCAGTGCCATCCTGTGTTCCAGGAGTGTTTTGCTTGTATCCAGTGCCATCCAGGCAAAGTTAAGTACCATTGATTACAAAATTGCACTTGCTTAAGTTATTTTGAGCAATCACTGCTGTTTCCTGTTTTTATGTGTGCATTTTACTGTACTTCTTGTAAAAAAATTGCTCTTCCTCTCACTGTTACTGTTGTAAGACTGTCTCTAATTCACCTTCGGCAAAGAATTTCCGGCTAGTTGTTTAATTGGTTTGTTGTAGGATTACACTTGTTGTGTTTTAACATTAGGAGGAATGTGCTTATTCATCTTGTGGCAGGAAGTGTTTGCCTGGTCCATCTCAGTTGCGAAATACACAAAGAGACTCATCGTGTAGTCATTTTACTGGCCAGGCGGCTCATTAGATAGTTTTCTGTTTTTGCTGTGCTGCTCTAAATTTTGCATGTTTGTGTGGGTTAGCGGTGCCCTGTACAGTAGCAAACATCTAGAAAGAAAATTTTCCCTGTAGAATGGTCCATAAAATTGCACCCTGTAAAGTAACAGTATAAAGCAAATACCCTGTGCATTGACAGGCTTAGAACAGTTAGTTGGGCATCGAGTGGCAATACCTAGAGATTTAGTAGAATTCATTATTGTGTAAATATTAAAGTGAGTAGAAATAATGTTAAGCATAATTGGCCCCAGTAAAGTACCCTTACTAGTCTGCACCAACAAAGTACCCTTAATAGACTTCTAACCCCCAATACACCATCCCCTTGTAGCTCACCACTCAAAGGATTGGACAGTGTGAATATGCAATTTCCTAATTTCTCTGTAGCCAGTTTGGTGGAAATGGGCATCTTGAGACAGTGTAGTAATTGTCTCATGTTTACTGACAACCACATAATCCTTAAAGAAACAGACACAGACAAAGTATGCAAGAGGTGTACTTACACAATGAAACTGGAGGTTAAACTCTTGAAATACAAGTACATATCAGGTTGTTAAAACCACATAGA